>NW_011904081.1:0-3268 GCF_000151845.1 Pteropus vampyrus | reverse complement strand
GGTTAGAAAAGATTTCTTAAAGAGAAACCAAAGTGCTAAAAATAAAGTAAAATATAGTATATTTGATACATTAAATTAAGAATATCTAAAACACTTCCTTACAGCTGCATTAAGACTGGTTTAGGGTATATTATTGTCTTTGCTGCCATGTGAATGCAAACTTCTTCCAGCTGTCTTTCCTAATAAGAATGGAAAAGAAAGAATTTTCTAAGTCATTGATTGTCCAGTAGAAATATAATTTATAATTACATACATAATTTTAAATTTCTAGTGGTCACATTTTTAAAAAAGTAAAAAAGAAACAGGGCTATGTTCACTCTCTTGCTTTCTGTGAAAATACGGTATGGAAAGACATTTTTTTTTTACTCTGATATCCCACAGAAAATATCTTTGATGATATTGTGCCAATTGGATATAGTGAACAGGGTGCAGCAAGTATCCTAGATGCCATAAGACACATGCATGAAAGAAGAACCTCAAGAAAGTTCAGAGTCCTGCCACATCAATGAAGTTTCTAGGGTCCAACTGTCTGTGGCATATTGATATACCCTCTCTAAAATGAGAAAATTACTTCACTTTGGACATCTACCACAATAAAAAAGAGATAATATTCTTTCTGAAAGAATGGGCCTCTCTGGCATTTGAGGCAAAATACAACACATTTCAATGTGCTACTCTGACCTATTTACTGATAACCCATCAGGCTCCTAGGATGGCCTGAAGCAAGAAAGGCTTCTGCAACAGTTCCATGTTGCAATGCAAGTAGTCCTTTCTACAATGTTTCAAAACCGAGGAAAGACATCAAGCCACATATTCAAGAAGCCCTTTGAATCTTGAGGAGAGTAAATAAGGAGAAACCCCTCCCTAGTCACAGCCTAGTAAAACTGTTGACAACCAAAGACAGGTTACTTACAAAAGAGTAAAGAATATACTAATAGATGATTTTTTCAAAAAATTGTTTAAAAGTAGAGAGAAGAGGGTCAAGTGAGCAGATACCTTAAGTTTTCCCCTAGGATCTACTCTCCACTTGTCTCCACCCTGCTTTCTGTTTGAAGAGGCTGACGTGTGTGGACTACTTCAGTGAGTACACTCTTCCTCTGGATTCTGATTAGGTTAGGACAATGGGAATACCTAGAAGAGTTCAGGGAGAGAGAATGAAGAGAGTGAGGAGAGGATATTTATTTCCCTGGCTTCATTCCTGTGAAATTGTTACAGGTATTTTCTTCCCCTGACACACATGTGCAATAGGAAACATGTACAAAGGAATATATAGTCACGCCATGTATTTGTGATAACCCCAAGCTGAAGATAACCCAAAACCATGCTTCTCTGCTTTTTCTTACAGTTTTATAATCTAAGTTTACATCCTTAGATTATAAAATTATACATTAAAGCAAAGAAGAAATATGGTCACCAAGAGAATGAATAATATTTACCTTTGGGAAGAGGTAATGTATGGGGGACACAACAAGGCTTCTAGGATGCTGGAAATGTTCTACTTCTTGACCTGGGTTACATGGGTATTCACTTTGTGATAAATTATTGAGCTGTTCGTTTTTGTTTTATGCCTTTTTCTCTCTATTTCACAGTTTGCAACGTTATTCAGAAGGAAATAAATGGAATGAAATGATAAAGACACCAGAGAGAGTTGTGGAAGGTGCAGAGACTTCCCTGAGTATATCTTATTATACGGTTTTGATTTTTAAACAACATAAATATTTTACATTGTCCCAAAAATAAAATTATATAAAAGATCGAACCCTAAAATTGAAAACAAACTGAAACGAACCTACCAAATAATACATCAACTTGTTAAAAATGACTACTCAAACAAAAGAACTATTTCAAATTACTTTAGAACACAATATTTTGACGGTATACCTCTAGGGGTTATAGTCTAAGGACAAAATAAACTACCAAAAGTCTTAAACATATTCATTGTTTATTTGCAGAGTAATATTTGTATTATGATTTGTTAATTATTGTATGCATATTGTAGGATTAAACATATAAGCGATTATGTTAAGATCATTAGAAACCAAAAACTTCAGTGTAAGAATAAAGAAATACAAGTGTAAAATCAAAAGAATTCAGTAAAAAAAATCACAGTTAAATTTTAATTTGAAATATCAGTGTGTGTCTTAATATCCTAGCTCAGTGCACTGAAAGGCCAAGAAGCAACATCGCCTCAAGCTGTTATCATCCTAATACCCCTATGTGGTCTCTAAAATCAATCCTTAATGAAAGCTACTAAGTCTCTTTGGAGGAATGGCTGCTTCCACGTCTAGGGCAGCAAATAAAAAAGACAAACCTGGTACATCTTGGAGTGATAGAAAGAAAAGGATCTTTCAGTGATTAATGTGGTGTTTCAAAAGAAGACCAGAACCAGTTTAAAGCAACTTTCACTGACTTACTCTGGGACAATTTGAATATCAAAGAGAATATTTACTGCAATTGACTGATACACATTGAGCGTATAAAAATCCATACTTCCATAGTAGTGCTCTAACAAGAGAAGTCATAAAAATATTTTTTAAAAACTTATTTGCCACTGTTAGAGGTAACTATTACTCCAGCTCATTACTTTGCAAATAAGTAGTTAAAGAGGAAAAACTAAGAATGTATGTTGCCTTTCCAGTTGGAAATTTATTTCAGGGTAACTAAGTCTAGCTGATGAGAGATGGCTCCTCTTTATGCATCTTTAACAAATGTTAAATGAATGAGAGAAAAAGAATCACCATTTTGCAATCTTTAATGAAACTATTTAATCAAGGATCGTCAAAGCAAACCATTAGGTGAAAAGCTGATAGGGAACTAGGTAGTCTCAGTGCCCAAATATCTTCTCATGAATTACATACTGGTTACAACAGGAAAACAAAACTGTACATATAGAGATCTGCCTGTCTCTACCTTTAACCAGTGATCAATTTAGCATCAATAACAGTAGGACAGTCTGACATTACATATTTCCTGAAATGATGCAATTGGAGGCATATGGCATCACGAATAAAGCATTTTGCTTAAAAATACTTTAACCTGATCCAATCAAGATTTTTAGATATAACTAGTTTACAGGAAATACAGGATATATATAGGGGAAATACAGGGAACTATATCATGAGGAAACAATCAGACAAATCCAGAAGGTGGGGAAATGTAAAGAAAAGCTGATCTGGTCTCTTTAACAACAAAATGTCAAAAATAAGGTTGGGGAGAGGGGGAAAGAGTCCTGTCTACACTAATTTAAACAAAATTAAGAAACATAACC
>NW_011904080.1:0-2221 GCF_000151845.1 Pteropus vampyrus | reverse complement strand
CAGATAGGAACACTAAGAATCAAAACAAGTGTTTTTGCCAAAGTCAAATAGCTATTTGGAAGCAGAATAGACCTAAAACCAAAGCCTCTTGCCTTTTTCTTTGCGAAAAGCAAAACACCTAAAAATCACGTAGCTCTTCCTCCAGCCTTCCCCATCTAAGTAAACATTATGTATCCAGTTGCCCAAGTCCAAATCCTTTTTGTCACTACCATATCCAATATATTAGCAAACACTGTCAGTTCATTTTCTCCAAACCCCTTCCTCCCACACTAGTCCATATCATCACCATTAGCATACTAGACATTTAGAAAATAGTCTTCTAACTGGTCTCCCAGTCACCATTTTTACCCCTTTGAAAAATCTATTCTCTATACTGCTACCAAATGTATGTTTTAAATATGTGTGTGTGTGTGTGTGTGTGTGTGTGTGTTTGTTTGTTTATATAGTATATGGTATAGTATATAGTATATCACGTCATTTCTCTAATAAAACCTAAGTGACTTGTCAAGACTCTGAAAATAAATCAAAACAATTTACCTGGCCTACAAGTTCCTGCATAATATATTTCCTAGCTATCTCTTCAGTTTGAACTCTGTTTTCCTTAACCACAATTGGGTCTTATCCATTTCTCCAACATACCAAGGTCTTTCCTACCTCAAGGCCTTTTGTAGTTGCTAATCTTTCTGCTGGAATGTTCTCCTAGTGCTTTGTAAGATGGAGGTCCTTCTCATACTTTAGATATCAACTCAGGTTTCACCATTTGAGAGAAAATATTTTGGAACATTCTATAGAAGTAGGCAGTAAATCTCTAGAGTTTATCTTTAAGAGTCATCATGTAAACATGCTTTTTTTTTTTTCCTAGAAAAATATATCTGAGGTTTCAAATGAATGAAACAAAGATACTTTGGAAGATGTTATAAGGGCAGTTGGAATCTTGGTCAGAAGATAACCTTGATATATTGGCTTTAAACAGGTAATGCTGCAGCATTCCATATGATGAAACAAGGTGTAGAAACATATTTGACAACTAAATGGGCAGAGTTTGAGATTTTTAAAAAGTTTTTAGAGTTTCTTAATTTCTTCCAATTAAAAAAAAAAAAACCCTGCTTTTTCTAATTACTCAATAAAAACAGCCAATTGCTGATTTCATCTGGCTCATTTTCTGTCATGTAAACTAAAACTAAGTGGACCATTTCCATTTGAACGTTTTTTTTTCCCCCAAAGTTACTCCGTCTGTAAAATTACTTGGAAAATGGAGAACTATAAATAGATTTCACATGTCTGTATAACATGTGTTTAACTTCTGATTATCTCGCTAAAACATACTATCTTATTGATTAGAATTCTCTCTTCAATTTTATCATTTGTTTTCAATTACAAATGTGTTTATAAATGCTAGGAGATTTTCATAACTGAATAACAAATATTTACAGAACAGCTACTATGTCCCAAACCCTGTATAACAAAATAAAGATAAAAATAAACAGTTTGCTTCCCACCTAGTCCATAATCTCACGGTAGAATCTGAAAAATTAGCAGTTGAGAACACAGATTCCACCGTAGTAAAAATTGTCTCAAACTAGCTACATGATCTTGGGGAAATTACTTAAGTTATTATAATTTATTTTTGAAAAACTACTTGGTTTTCTTATCAGTAAAATAGGGAAAATAACAGCAACTATCTTATAGGGTAATTAAATATTGTGAACATCAGTAGGATTCAGTTAATAACAATGACAGTGTAATAAGTGAGGGAAGTTGTTCTTGAAAGGAGGCAAAATTTGAGCTAGTTGTATTAGGAGAAAAGCAAATTTTTTGTTTGTTTATTTTAGGGAAAGAAACTCCTTTTGGATAGTATACATATGCTTAATTAATAGTATATATCTGGTTCTTCCCATGATAACTTACATAGATAACTTACATAGGAGCCAGATGAGCTAAAAATAGTTGGCTTGCTTTGCAAGAGAAAAATGTAAGAAGTTTTTCATGAATTGTTGGCAGCTGTTGGAAAGAATGGAAGAACCTGAAAGAAAAGGAAATGAGAATGATAGCCTAAGCAAGATGGTGGCATTCAGGAACAGAAGAAAAATTTAACTCATATAAATTTCCTGTTTTGGAAAATAAATCTTTTATAACTTTAGAACAATAATGCCTAATGATATGCCATATGGTATCCTTCTTTAGTTGCTACAAACCTAAAAATCTTCTAGAGAAGAACATC
>NW_011904079.1:0-2305 GCF_000151845.1 Pteropus vampyrus | reverse complement strand
TATTTGTTCCTCTAAGGAGCAATGATTTGTTAGGTGATGCTTGATAGCACTAAACTCAATTAATCAGTGAACCATCTTCAGTTCCTCCCAGGAGTGTTTAATGATCACTAGGCTTTCGTAGTTAATGTACAATTTCATTTAGGTGGATTTATTTTTATGTATAGGTTTGTTTTCGCATTTTCAGAGCAGATGCTCCCTTGATTCAAGAAGGAAGAAGAAAAGAAGTAACGCCTTTCGAAGGATGTTACTGTGTGCCATGAGCTTACAAACCTTGACTGCGTAACCTCCTCATTACTAACTGACATTCTTCCAATTTATTAATGAGGAAATTGTCACAAAAAGGTGTGTCCGCTCAGGCTTTGGCGTGCTCACTGAGTTAGCTCCTGAAGGAACTGTCCCCTTTACTTGCCTGTTCCTTACTCCTTTTGGGGTCCATGCCCTAGAACAGTTTCTGTTTCCTTCTGCTCACCAGGCTGCTTCATTGCCTCTTGTAGTTCCTCTGTGCTGGACCCAGTTTTTGCCTTCTGAGTTCCTTTGCCTCCTTCCGGCATGGTGTCTCCATGGATGGCGTGCTCAGTAACGATGATACTAATGGTGGTAGTAGTAGTAAAAATAGGATATAGAAGTGTCTTTATTGAGCCCTCGCTTACTGGGCAAAATACTGAGCACTCCCAGGTATTATGTCCTTGTTTCCTCCAGTCACCTGATGCGTTTAGGGGCTCACTGTGGGATGGAGGCCTGAAATCCACAGCCAGGTCTTTCTAGGGACCGGAAGCTAAGTCAGTCCAAGCTGTTTCATTTCAGGATTCACTTAGATAGTTAAGCTCTCATACTAGGTTGTCGCAAGCTAGTGAACACCGCCAAATTATTTCTCCCACAGAATTATAGCCACATGTTCCCAGATGTTATAACTATATGGTTGAACTAACGTTCATACACATCATCATGTTATCAATGACACAATCAAGCCAATAATGAAGCATGTCAATATGAAGTTACACAACTCACAAGCATATAAGATATTACATGTCTGCTGATTTCATTAGCAGAAACACTTTTTATTTTTTCAACCAAAGGTATGGAAAAGACGGGAAAAAATTCAGTGTTTTGATAAAAATAATAATCGTCTTTCCAATTAAGTATGGTGAAAAAATGACAAGATTTTTCAGAAGTTTGGTTATTAAAAATTCTTCTAGCCAGAGTCAAAAGAGCATCTCATAACAAGGTATCTCTGCCTTTTAAAATATTCATTACATCAAAGAGCCTGTTCTTTTTGTCCTGGGTGAGATACAGATAGTGTTGTATGGGAATTATTTAATATTCCCCATCGTTTCTTTCAGGTCCTCTCTGTTAAACTGCACTGTAAGGCTGTTTTGTCTGAAGACATCAAGGACACGTAGATGCTACTAAATGACCCTTTATCCAGAACTTTGTGTTTTTTTTCCAAAGTAGATTGATATGAAGTTGACCCTTGGACAATATAGGGGTTAGAGGTACCGACCGCCCCCCCCACCCCCGCACAGTCAAAAATCCACATATCTTTCCACTCCCCCAAAACTTAGCTGCAGTCGTCCCCTGGTATCCACAGGGGATTAGTTCTAGGACACTCCCCCTCCCCTCAAGGATACCAAAATCCATGGATGCCCAAGCCCCTTATATGAAATGGCTCGGAACAATGCATACAGTCCCCTCCACATCTGGGGACTCCTATCCTTGGACTGAAAATACTATTTTGGCTCTGAGGTTGGTTGAATCTGAGGATACAAAACCCTGGGGATAGAGAGAGCCAACTGTGTATTTATTGAAAAAATACACATATGGATGGGCCTGTGCAAGTCAAACCCATGGCGTTCAAGGATCAACTGTGTGTGTGTGTGTGTGGGTGGGGGGGGAATAAGACATCCCAACAGGAAAGTTTTAGAAATACATTTAAAAATGTCCTAATATCCGAGAAAAGAGATGGTGGTGCCGATTCTGATGTATCCTGATGAGGATGTAGGTGACGTAAACATAGACATTCAGGCAAATGACCATACAGGCCCTGCCTTCAGTATTTAAAGTGATTGAAGGGGAAAACCACACTGTGATATCCCAACTCTAAAAATATGCAGCATTTTAGTATATATTTTAGCACAAAATGTTTTAATACGTTAAATTAGTGTTACTATATATATTAGTAGGAAATATTTTAATTTAAAAATATGCAAGCATCGTGCTGGCTGTTTTGGCACCCAGACTTTCTAGATTTCTCGTCAATAAGATTCTGGCATAGAAATAGGTCAATAAGATTCTGGCATAGAAATAG
>NW_011904078.1:0-2120 GCF_000151845.1 Pteropus vampyrus | reverse complement strand
GTTTAGAAAAAAAAGTGCAGCTTGCTGCCAGTGTCATTTTAACATTACATGTTAGAATGCTACATTTTCTGGGATTTGACATTTTCAGCAATCAAGAATTACTATATTTTGTAAGTGGAAATACTCCTACTAAAAACAGAATGCTATAAATAGAATGATGTCATTTGTTTCCAAAGACTATCAATATTCTAGAGCGATGTGAAAATAATAATAAGAGCAACATATATCATGGAAAACTTTGAGGATAAGGTTAGGACTGTAATCTGCAAGTTATCTTGGGGTAAATGCTGCAGCTGCAAGCACTGCCAGCGAGTATTCTTGGGGCAGACAAGAAATGGGTTTAAACTGTGCCCTTTAAATGGATGAATTGTACGATATGTGAATTATATCTCAATAAAGCTGTTATTTTTAAAAATTGAACAGAGTATGATATTATGGTGAGTTAAAGCAGCCACAGTTCTCGGATATTCTTGCCATTCAGAGGGTCTATTCCCCTTGTCCTTGAGTCTGGGCTGGCCCATGACTACTTCAAATAAGAGTAGGTGAAGGCGACACATTAGGCCATTTCCAGGCCTAGTCTTTAAGGGAACTGAATGGTTCCATCTTGGTCTCTTGCAAACTTTAGATGCCATGTAAGAACTTCAAATACCTTGAAGCCACACTAGTCTGAGGAAGCCTATGTCAGCCACATAGAGAAAGAAAACAATGCTTGGAAAGCCCCCAGATGTTCCAACTCTAAATCATTCAAGTCATCTCACCTGAGGTTGCAACACTGTAAAATAAAGACAACTATACTGTGTCATGCCTGAATCCATGACCCAAAAATATCATGAGATATAATAAATTGTTGTTCTAAGGCAATAAGCTCTGGGCATATTTGTTATGCAGCAATAAACAGAATTGAATCTCCCCCAATTTAAGAACAAGTGTATTCCCTTCCCCCCACCCCTATTGTCCATGTCCATGAGTCTCTGTTTGTTTGTCCTATTCATTTAAGAACAAGTGTATTTAAAACTCTGACAGCAGCAAGGTACCAGGAAGACAAGCATATATGCAGGACTAAACAAAGGGAATACAAAGGAACTTCTGGTGTGCTCTAAAAGGCAAGAAAGCCAGGAATTGCCAACAAGCATTTACTCCCAAAAAAGAAGGTCTCTACTCAGGGTGGAGGACTCAAACGGCAAAAGTTAGGACAGTCATATCTACTGGGAGACTTCCTATGTTCCTATTTGTAGATGAGTACAAGGGAACTGCAGAAAGGTCTGAGGGTGCTGGGGCAGCCTGGGCCCTCTGGGATCTCAAATATAGTCAAAATCCTACAATGAAGAGAATTTGGTCAGAACAGACTACCACTTGTCCAGGATAAAAACTCTTAGGTATAAAAGAGAGAAAAGATTTAGACTCTAATGAAAGAGGAAAGCGGAAGATGTGAATCTAGAAAGTATTAGATATATAGCTACGCAGGTTAATATCTTTTTAAAAACATATCACAGTACAACCAAAAAGGAAACCTATTTACGAAGCTGGAAAAGCAAATCTTGACCTTCACTTCTGCTAAAGAGGCACTTTCTCCTGAAATACAGGAAACTCTTTCTCCTTTAATAAACAATTAAAAGATTACAGTTAAAGCCAATTAAAAATATTGTAAAATAAAGAAAGATAAATAAAATCTAAATTATAGACTTACAAAAATATGGGAATAGAACAAAAAGTTGGAACCTCACATTACCAAAAAAACTAAAGAAAATTATAGAAGCTGTCAAAACATAAATTTGAAATTTAAAATATCAAAAATATTGCATCTAAGGATGGTTGAGAAACAGATATAGATAAAAGATAAATGAGGATTAAACTGGAAGGACTACTAGAAGAAACAGATACTATAAAACAAACCATTATAGAAATAAAAAAAAAAATGAATAACAATTTTAAAATAGGAGCAAATAGAAATCTTAAAATTGGAAAAGGTAATAAATATAGAAGACAGGCAAAAACAATCCGACATAGATATAGTTCTTAAAAAATAATCAAATTAGTAAACAGAACAAATACTGAAAACTATAATGCAAGGAAATTGTCCTGAAATAAAAAGTAAATGATCTTGCATATTTAAATAGCAC
>NW_011904077.1:0-2063 GCF_000151845.1 Pteropus vampyrus | reverse complement strand
ATAACTAATAATTTTCTAAAACTAATAAAATATATCTATCCATAGATTCAAGATGACCAATAAGTTCTAAACAGAAAAATCAAAAAAAAAAAGAGAGAATATTTTTATTGTATAAACCCTGCAGATCAATTTTTAGAAGATGGTGATATCAGGAGATGAATAGATAAAGGAGATGTCGTTTATATATATAATGGAGCATTATTTAGCCAGGAGAAAGAGGGAGTTCTGTTATTTGCAACATGGATGGACCTTGAGGGTATTATGCATAGTGAGATTAGCCAGACAGAGACAGACAAATGTTGCATGACATCACTTATATGTGAAATCTAAAAGAGCCAGACTCATAGATAAAGAAGGTGGAGTGGTGGTTACCAGGGGCTGAGGGTGAGGGAATTGGAAAGATGTTAAAGTCCATAGGAAAAAGAGCTCTTCAGTTGGGAGGATGATAGCAGGTCTGTAAAGAAGGTCATGTTTGAGTTGAACACTGAAGTGTGGATAAAATGTCAATAAATGGAGATAAGTTTATTTATCTGAACTTTATTTGGGATATAATATGAAATTATTGAACATTTTAGAGCAGGAAAATTAATCTGGTGTAGTACATTTAATGAGTTGAAAGGAAGAGAAACTAAAAGGTTGGAAGAAACTACAGATTCTCAGTGGTCTATAGTAACAATCCAGGTGAATAATGAAATAAATAGGATGGTCGCATGGAAAATGGATGGAAAAGAAAAAAAAATAGAAACCTGAGTGCGTCAGCTGTTGTTGTAATGATCCTATTTAACAGCAAAAAAAAAAAATGTTGAAATTCAGTGGCTCTAAAAAACAATATTTTTTCTTGATAACACATCTGTGCCTTGTTAGAGATTGGCCGATCTAGTCTGGGCTTAACTGAACTAAAATCCAAACTGTAAGCTGGATCCAGTGCTGTCCCATGTGTTTCTCATCTTCCTTGGATTAGTGGGATGTGAAGAAATGACAGAAATGCAAAATATTTTATGTTGAATAACAGAAAATAAAGAAAAATAATAAACCAGTTAAAATTGATTGATTAATAAGGCTATAGAAAGTCCAGGGACAGGTGATCACAGATTCCGTGAAGCTACATTAATTTTCAAATAAACTCATGTGTAAGAATCTCCAAATAAAGAATTTAAACATTCAGGAGAGATATAATGATATTTCATTGATTTAGAAGACATTCTTTTATTCGCATACTTAATAAACATGTATTAAATCCTTCCTATGTATCAGGTGCTAGCCTAGGCAGTTACTCAAAAATGAGTAAGATAATAGACCTTTTTTGAGTCCATAGTCCAGAAGAAAAGGCAGACATGTAAATAAACAATTACAATGCAATGCGACAGTATAGATAAGTAGAAAATACTGCTGTAACACAGAAGAAACACAGAATATTAACTTTGACTGGGGCAGAGGAGTGGAGGTGAGAGGGACATGAAATTCTTAGAAAAGTGTTTTGTGTGATTTAGGTATGTGATTGAGGTTGGGTTGAAGAGCAAAGACATTCCTAGAAGAGGAATTGTCATAAGCAAAGTTAAAAAAAACATGAGAGAGTATGTTTGCAAATCAATAGCTTGGAGGGTGAAGTAACAGGTGATCAAGGTGATAGGATAGGCGAGCCAGCTTGTAGAGGTCAGAGCAGCCTCTGTTGATATTTGATTTTTATCCTGGAAATAATGAAGAATTATTAATGGGTTTTAAGCAGGGGAGTAATATCTATGTCGTGCTCAAGTTGGAAGTCATCCGGAAAGTCATCCTTGATTCTCTCTTCTCCTTCATTCTCATGGCAATCCAATCACCATAATCTAAAGATTTTAATTCCTATAGTTTTCTTAAGTTTACACTCTGTACTATCAAATTCAAATTCTCTGTACTATTTCTATAAATAGGCCTTCAGTTGCTGCATTAGCTATCAATTGTTGCATAATAAATTATCCCCAAACTTAAAAGCTTAAAAGAGAAATAAACAGAATGTCTTTAGTTCAGGAAACATCAAGGTATTTATCTCTTTGCTGCCTCTATTTAAGATTATCCATTTGTTC
>NW_011904076.1:0-1287 GCF_000151845.1 Pteropus vampyrus | reverse complement strand
TGGGTAACATTTAGCGCTATGGTTTGGATTATGGTTACAGATATGTTTAGGGTTAGGTTTAAGGTCAGAGGTTAGAGTTAGGATTAGTGTTATGGTTATAATTATGGTTAGGAATAGATTAGGCTTATGTTTAGGTTAGGGTTAAGGTTAGAGTTAAGGTTTGGGTAAGAATTTAGAGTTAGTATTAGTGTTAGTGTTATGGTTAGTGTTCGTGTTAAGTTAGGGTAATGGTTAGGGATAGGGTTGGTGATAGTTTTAGATTTCGGATTAGTTTTAGGGTTAGGTTTAGAATTAGGATTAGATTTATCGTTATTTGTTTGGTTAGGGTTAGGGATAGAATTGGAGTTAGGGTCGGGTTAGGGTTAGGTTTAGGTTTAGGATTAGGATTAGGGATAGTATTACCATTACGGTTCAAGTAAGGTTTAGTTTAGGAGTCGGTTTATAGTTAGGGTTATGGTTAGATTTAGCTTTTGGTTAGGGTCAAGTGTAGGTTTAAAGTTAGAGTTAGGGTTAGGGTTATGTTATGGTTAAGGTTAAGTTTAGGGTTAGGGTAAGATTCTAGAGTTAGGATTAGTTTTAGAGTTAGGGTTACGGGTGGGTTCATTTAGGGTTAGAGTTAGGATTAAGGTTTAGGGTTAGGATATGGGGTTAGTGTTAGGGTTATTCTTAGTGCAAAATTTAGGGTTAGCGTTAGAATTAAGTTTAGGATTGACTTTAGTTTTAGTGTTAAGAACAGACTTAGGGTTAGTGTTAGAGTTTAGGTTCGAATGAGTTTAGGGTTAGGTTTAATTTAATGTAATAATTAGGGATAGGGTTAGGTTTACGTTAAGTGGTCAGGTTTAGTTTTACTGTCAGTGTAAAAATTAGTGGTAGGGGTCGGGTTAGTGTTCATCTTAGAATTAAGGTTAGCATTAGCTTTAATTTTAGTGTTAGGATCAGTTTTAGGTTTAAAATTATGGATAGGTTTATGGTTAAGCTTAGGGTTAGGATTACCTTTAGTTTTAGTGTTAGCATCAGGTTTATGGTTAGCTTTAGGGTTAAGGTTAACATTCGGGTAAGTTTTAGAGTTAAATTTAGGGTTAGGGTTAGTTTTAGGGTAAATGGTTAGGCTTAAGGATATTGATAGCGTAAAACAGGGTTAGGGTTAGTGTTAGGCTTAGGGTTAGCTTTAGTTATAGGTTTAGGATCAGGGTTTGGGTTAGGTTTATGATTAGGGTTAGGGTTTAGTGTTAGGGATAGGTTAAGGGTTAAAGTGAGGAGGTAGGTTTAGGCTAGGGGTTAGGTTTC
>NW_011904075.1:0-2122 GCF_000151845.1 Pteropus vampyrus | reverse complement strand
TGCAGGGGGTTGCGCTCCAGGTACACTGTCTCCAGGCTCCGCGCCCCCTTCAGCTCGTCCAGGTCGCTCCAGCTCTCCAGCAGATTGTCGTTCATCTGCAGGACACGCACGCACGTCAGAGACGCGCCCTCGGGACGTGGCGGCCCTGCGCCTCCCCTCCCCACTCGAGTGAGGCCACGGGCACGCCAGCCCCCAGGCACAAGTCACGGTCACGGGTAGCAGGTCTTCCCTGGCACCTCGCGGAAACTTCCATCGCCTCTTGGCACATTCTGGCCACCTTTCGGCCGTGTCCCAAGTAGAATGCACCTGTTCATGCCCAGAATCGGGGCCACGTCACCACGACAGGGGCAAATGCAAATTAAGGCCAGCAGAGAAAAGATGAAGCAGTGGTGACGACTCCTCCCCTGTCCCCCGTGCTCACACAGTCCGCTGCATCTGCTGTGGACCGGCCCTCAGAGTCGCTCCTGACACCCAGGTGCTCTGACCACTGCAGAGGTCACGCCAATGGGACTAAGGCTCTCCCGAGGGCTGCCTCTGGCCTGCCACCTGGACACCCCTGCCAGTTCAGTGGTGTGAGTGCCCTACCACACGCCCATGCCATGTCCCAGGATATGAAATTCAGGAGGAGGGGCTCCGAGGTCTGAGTTGTGGGCTCAAAGTAGCTTAGATTCCACACCCTGACTCTGCCGAGGCTCACTGGAGGGACCTGCCATCTGGAGGGACCTGCTTTGGCCAGGGAGAGTTCTCCCACTTTTCAAACCACTGTCAAGATGAGGGCACAATGGAGCTCCAGTCCAGTGTGTCTGTCACAGCATCTGCATTCAGCACCCGCTCTGTCCACCCTGGTCCAGTGGATGCTCGTGGCCCCTCTGCCAGGGGCAGGGAGGCTCTGAGAGACGAGCCACCCTGGTTTGTATTAGTTTCCAAAGACCATGGCAGAGGGACAAGGGAAATCCGAAAACAACTACCTCTGTGAATGCCAGACGCACTCAGGGCCTGATAAAGGATGCGGGGGGGGGACGGCTGGGAGGGGCACGCGGGGAAAACCCCCAGGGCCCCAGGCAGCAGTGAGCTGGGAAGTGCTGAGCACCCAGCTCCCAGAACAATGGAAAAGCCCTGATGTGTGAAGTCTGGTAACTCCCGCATGTAAGTACCCGTCATGGCCAATTTCTGGGATGTTTTCTTGCTGCCTCTTTCGCGAGCATGCGCATGTCAACGAGCTGATGCTGCATGTGAATTTGTCTCGTTCCACTAGAATACACTTTTCCAAACTCTTTTTTAATTATAAAATAACGTGCTCATTACAGAAAACGTAAAAGAACCGAAGAACGTAACAGTGTATTTCAAGAAATCAATGCGTTAGAAAATGTTTTATGTATTCCCAAGCAACCATTCCTTCCGCCCCCCGCTCTGCCCCGGTTCGGGCCGCCTCTAACACAGGACCTTGCTCCCACCGGGAGCATCTGCGCAGGTGTGTTTCCAATGTTACCTACAGCTGAGCCCCCCAACGAGGCGGTACCCCCCTCCTGCAGTCCAACTCCTTGGCTGAGAGATGGGGTGACCCCAGTGTGTGGGCTCCTGTGCCCCTCATGAGATGGGGGGCCTGCTCGCCACGAAGGCAGGCCCCACCCCTTCTCGCTCCTCATCCGCTGGTCTGAGACACAGCGTCCTCGGGGTGTCGCAGGGCCATGTGCCTCCCTGCTAGTCGGGTGCCCAGCTGGACCTACCTGGTCTCGGCGCCTGTGGCCCATGCTCTGCCCCATGTCAGAAGCACGGCCTCAGACCCGCCCTCTCCCTGCAGCAGGCCTGTCTGCTCCTCATTCTGGCTGGTTCCGAGGTGTGGCTCCGCGGACCACTCACGGCCAAGCCCCGTGTCCAGCCCAGCCAGCCACACCCTCCCTCGGGGCAGCTGCACACCAGGCCCACTGGGCACTGTGCTCCCACTCCACGCACCTCCATCCATCCCAGAGTGGGGTGTCAGACTTACCCAGAATTCCTGCAGCTCTGTTAGGTGGCTGACATTTTCAATCTTTTTGATTCTGTTTGACGCAATATCCAACATCGTGAGTTTGTTCTAAAATAAGAAAACAAAAACTTCTTAGATTACTTCGGTTTCAACAAC
>NW_011904074.1:0-1043 GCF_000151845.1 Pteropus vampyrus | reverse complement strand
ACATTTACATGATATACTCTTAAAGTAGTCAATATGTTTATCAACTTTAATAAGAAAAGAAAAACATACAAATATAAGAGAAGCAAAGTATAAAAGAAATATAATATTTGAAGAGAATTAGTGAGTTTGCCTTTGTTCTTGGCTTAAAGCCAGTCTCTTCCTGAGCAGAGTTCCCCATTTGTGCAAAAGCTTCTCTTTGAGCCCAAGCCTCCAGGGCTAAGCAGATCTGGCAGGAGGCTCTGCTGAAAACCACCTGGCAGCCCTTGAATGGGTTGCCAAGCATACTGCCCTTAACTCACTCAAATGCTTTCTCAGGGCTTGGCATCTAGCTCGCCTTCCTCTTCTGGGGCTTGGCATTCGCCCTTAGGAGCCTCCAGATGCAGGAGAAACAGAGGGTTCTGCCACTGGCCCTGGCAGGCTTCCTCCCAATGGAGATGTGAAGAAGGCACTATAACAGATGTCCCTTCAAAGGTGGCGGCTACCCAGGCAGCACTGTAGCCACAACTGGCCCATATCTAAAGGAGCCTACTGTGACACTGGCGATGTTTGCAACCTGTCTCCCTTTCTGTCCTCTTTCCCTGCATTTTCTTTATGTCTGTCCCAGTGCAGCCGAAAGCAGACTGGTTCTGCAACTTCTGTCTCAGTCTCTATTGTCAAAGCAAGCAAACTTCTATTTGTTATGGCGGTTCTACACAAAATCCTAATGACAGTAGTTTTGTATGCCATCATAAAGAGTCATTTCCGCAAATTACTGTCTATTGCCATTCAGTATTTGGGTACTTTGGGGGTACCTAAATGTCTTCCCTTATGGAAAGGACATACAGTTGCTCAGGAATGTTGAGGTCTTTTTTTCTTTTGGCCTTTCTGGCCTCAGAAATGTACCCGCTGTGTGGGTTGTACGCGGTTCTTGGGACCACCTCCGTGGGTATCTAGAGCTACACAGGTCATTTATGGCCAATACTAGCACTTACATAAGTCAGGACTCCTATGTTATAAGAGTCAGAAATCCAATCCATGCTCATTTGGGCAAAACGAAAAAAAAA
>NW_011904073.1:0-1358 GCF_000151845.1 Pteropus vampyrus | reverse complement strand
TCCAGAGAGAAATGCCATTTTTTTTCAACATTTGCCAGGCACAGAGGGATGTTCAAGGAAGATATTTCCCATCCCTTCATCTCTTAACCCTCTCTGACCATAGCTCTAGCCTCAAAGGGGCAAGCTGGTTGATTATGTTAGTCAGAGTTCTCCAAAGAAACAGAACCAAAAGAATATGTGTGTGGATAGAGAAAGAGATGATAGAGATAGATGATAGAGATAGAAACAGAGATGATAGAGAGGTAACTAGATATCGATATATACCTATATCTATCTATCTATCTATCTATCTATCTATCTATCTATCTATCATCTACCTACCTACCTATCTATCTATATATCATCTATATATAGATAGCGAGAGATAGCAGGTCCTCAGGTAACATCATTTTACTCGACGTTAACATTATTTCATTGTAACATTGATGAGATGCCTTAGGAACTTAGCTCTTGTTTATTTCCATTAGTCTATGGTAGAATTGGTTTCATTATACATCATTTCACTTAATGTCATAGAACCTATGGATGATGTTTAAGTGAGAACTTACTGTATGAAGATAGATATAGCATCTATCTCTATCTATATCATCTACCTACCTATCAAGATATTTAGTTTAAGGAATTGGCTTACATAGTCGTGGAGCCTGGTAAGGCCAAAATCTGCAGGATGAGCCAGCAGGCTGGATACTCAGGAAAGAGTTGCAGTTTGAGGAGTCTGAAGACGGTCAGCTAGTAGAATTCCTTCTTGCTCAGGGGAGTTCTGTTTTTGTTCTAGTAAAGGCCTTCAACCAATTGGGTAAGGCCCACTCACATTATGGAGAATGATCTACTTTATTCAGATCGTTTACATCTAAAATAATGTTTGACCAAATATCTCAGTAATATAGCCTAGCCAAGTTGACCCATAAACTTAACCGTCATAAGTGAGGTGGAAGGAAGAGGAACAGAGCAAGGGATGAAAGAGGGAAGCTGGCCATACCCTTTTCCCACCTCAAGTTTCCAGACATGGGGAAGCAGGGGGTGATTTGATGTTAAATCACATGATGAATTTGATTATTATTATGTACTGGATATTCTAATTTTTGACATGAAAGTGTCTATATTATTTAAAGTAGAGTTACGACACTAGGAGAGAAAGTCATAGTGCTGCCTGAGTACTCATTTAGGAGCAAGAGATGGCACTGAAAATTTAAAAAGAATAATGAAATACTAAAAAGAACAACACAAGTCTTGTGATTACTCTATAATTATTTATGCATAACATACCAGTTACAAGTGTCTGGTACATAGTAAATATCCAATAAATATTCACTATTATTACTACATATGCATACATATATAATAATTTACTATAAATA
>NW_011904072.1:0-1028 GCF_000151845.1 Pteropus vampyrus | reverse complement strand
CAGGAGAGTGGCTCAGCCCAGTGGGCTGGGATTTGTGGCCCAGGCCTGCTTGTTTTAGATATTGTTTTCCTAACTACAGTTTTGATACTGACACATTCAAAAGATTGGGTGACACACAATGTGTTGATTGTGACATTGTCCCCATGATTCATTTTATGCTCTATGATGCGACTTCTCCAGTTTAGGGACGGGCCGTGTTTTTCTATCTAGAACCACATTTCGCTTTTACGAGCAAGTCGATGTAAAAAAAGTAGCTCTAATGGAACCAGGGTCCAAGGCCAAAGTCAAGGGCTGCTTGAGGAGGTAGGAACAGCCCGCCTTCTTTTCCTCGGCTGTAAAACGGTCTGACATTTGGGTGCTGGGCTGAGCACACGAGAGATGCCCAGACGGTGGGCTCCAATGGTGGGGGCAATCTGGAGGGCTCCCTGGAGGAGGCATTCTGTGGGCTGCAGCTAAGGAGGCTGTGAGGAGGCAGAAACCAGGAACGGGGTTCCTCCAGGCAGGGGGAGCTGCAGGGTGAGAGGGAGGGTCAGATTTGGGGCAGAATTGGGGGGTTTTGCTGATGCCAGACGGAGGCCTTGAGCATCTGGGGTGGGTAGTGAGAAGTGTGCCCTGGAGATGCCAGGAGTCACGGAGGTGTGAGAGCAGGTGTGTGACCTTCGAGAAGGCCTCCTAGTCATACTCAGCAGGAGCCCGGACACTGGGGTGGCCCCGGGGCACTGGGTTAGGGTGTCGCCCGGCCTTGCGGGACAACGTTCAAGGCGCTCCCCATCCTGGCCTGGATTTATGGCACCCACCCAGGCAGGGGTTGCCTGGGACGGGACCGAGTGTCCTGCTGGGAACCAGGATGCAGGATCCGGGAAGCTAAAGGCTCTACCAGTTGCCCCCCCCCTCTGGGCCTCAGTTTCCTCATTTGACATCCCTCACACCTCCGTGAGTGTCAGATAAAAACAATCAGTAAGGGAACTTCAGAATGCTGTGGCCCGGGGGAGAGGCAGGTGCGTGTGCTGGTGGGGGCCCCGGAAGCT
>NW_011904071.1:0-2604 GCF_000151845.1 Pteropus vampyrus | reverse complement strand
GTTTCCAAGCTTTGCCATGAAATAAATTTGGTGACAAGGCTGCTTCAAGGCTGTAGCTGGTATCTTGCTTGCCTCCTGAAATCTGAGGGGCAGTAAGGGGGTTCTGGGGTCAGGCTGGTGGCGGCTCTCTCCTTGTGGTGGAGCCTCCTTTTTTCACTAAGGTCCTGGAAAGCTGCCTCAGGCCCCATTCCCTGCTTCCCACGCCCCAGTGGAATCTTCTTGCTCTGCCTCCACAGGCTGTGGTCAGGAGAGCCATGGAAACCCTCAGCACAGCCCCCCGGGGCTGCGGGATGGAACCTCCATCCTGTAGAGTTAGGAGCCGATTGCCGGAGATGTGGGGAGAGAGGGGCTGCCATAGCCTAATAGGAATGAGGGTCCCACTCGATGAAGTGGCCGGGACCCTGTGGGACAGGCCCGTCTAAGGCAGGGCTCCCCCCGACAGCTCCTGCCTCACCGTCAGGCCTGTCGTGATGAGTGTCTTGGGGTGCGATGCCCAAATCAGTGGAGGTTTTGGACGTGTTATGTCATGAGCCTTGACGCCAAACCCAGAAACCCGCTGAGGCATTCAGCTGGGGGCGTCAGAGGGAGAGAGACGGGTGCAAACGCAGGGCGGCGCTGTGTTCGTGATGGGGATAAAGGCAGGCAGTACTTCCGGAGCCCCCACTCGAGGGTGTGGCACAGTGTGAGAGGAGTCAGGGGACCTGGGCATTAGGTCTAGTCCTACCGCTAATTACTGGTGTGACATTAGGGGAGCCACCTTGCTCCTCTGCCTTTCTGTAAAGTGACACCAGACAAGGTGATTTCCGAGGTGTCTTCTGATTCTAAGATCCCGAGTCTAAATTGCAGCAGAAGTGTTGGTTGGAGGAAATCAAAACCAGAATTTGTGGCTCTAGGCCCGGAAAAGTATTTCCTTATTCTGACTTTTACCTTCAGAAATCAAAACAGATCCCAAAGGTGTGTAACGAGCAAGAGCTCGTGGGGGTCTGCTGTGGAGCGTGTGAACTATTCCGCCAGCGAGAAAAGTCCACCGCCATAATTTGCGGAAGAGATTCACAGTGGAGAACTTTTTCCAATAGGCTCTTCATCATGTGCATGTACATGCACACACGCACACACGAGCTTTAGTTAACAATTATTTAGTTAAAAATTATTTAACTAAAAGTTATTTAGTTAAAAATTATTTCAGTGTCAATATGTTGATGAATCTTCTTAGTTCATTAATTTGAGAAACAAATATATATACACGACTGTGCACACGGGCTCACGGCCGTGCGCACGGGGTCATGGCCGTGCACGTGGGGTCACAGCCATACACACGGGGTCACGGCCATGCACACGGTGTCACAGCTGTATACCTGGTGTCATGACTGTTACGAACATTGAGTTCTGTGGACTCGTATCAGCAGACTTGAGAGATTGGGGGTGGGTAGGTAGCCTTAGTCCCCCAAATACTCTGAGAACGTAACTATTTGAGAATTCTATTTCTCAGCCACTGAATTGTATCTAGTTAGCCCTCATGGTACTTTCCTCCACTGTTCCTGATCAGACTTCCGGTCCTTAAACTTGTCCAGTGTCCTCTACTCCACAGCACTGGCTCTGCGCACTCTCTGCCCAGGCTGGAGAGCGTGGCTCGCCGCCACTGAGACCTTGCCCAGCAACTCTCCTTCCACACCTCGACTCTCACCTTTGGTGCTGGAGAACATCTTAGAGCCGAGCCCCTGGTCTCCCACAGCCCCACACCTGTCTTGGTACAGCCTGGCAGTCACGCACATGTGCCCAGACAGCGCTTCGTCCCACAGAGAACCTGTTTCCAGCCTGTCGCTTCGAAGTCCCCTGCTTTCCACCTCTGCAGCTCACTCTCAGCACATTGTCTTTCTCCCGCTTGGTAAAGAAAATAGGCATCAGACAGGCGATCCCTCCATTCCCGCCACTCCCTACTACCCTTTCCCCTGCATCTGCACCAGCTCTCCTTCCGCCAGCCCCGCCCACCCCAGGTGAATGACTCAGCAGGTTTCTGGATTTGCATGGCTCTTCCTGGCTGGGAAAATCCTGACTCCATGGTCTTGTTCTCCATTGCCTCTTCCTTCTCCACTGGCTCATTGTTTGTTCGTTTATTTTCCTTCCCTAGCCAGACTCCCCGGAGCAGCCGCTTACCTCTGTCTTCACTGGCTAGTCTCTTCCTTCCCTCTTTACCCACTTCTGTCTGGCTCGAGGCCCAGCGCTTCCCCGAACACGCTGAGCCTCTTCCAGTTGCCAAACTCTGAGCACATTTTCAGTGAAGGCCTTATCTTCCTCGGCCACTCACTGTTGACATTGTTCTTGAAATTCTTCTTCCTCTGTTTTCAAGACCTCTCGCTGCCTCTTCCCCCACCTCACCACGCTCCTCACCACGCTCCTCCGAGGCGGCCTCTGCCCCGGCCGGCCTCTCCTGCGCTCCCCTTGCCATTTTCTGTTTCTGCAACAACCTAGCTAACTCCTACAGTCTTTCAAGATACCACCCCGAAACACTGCGCCTGCAGGAAGGACCCCCAGCTTCCAGAGGACACGAAGTTTCCCTTTTCTGTGGAACCAGGGACCTTCACCTAGGACCAGAGCGCTGTGGTT
>NW_011904070.1:0-1421 GCF_000151845.1 Pteropus vampyrus | reverse complement strand
TTTTTTTTTAGCTCTTTCAAGCATTAACAGTCTATTTAGTACCATGGAACTAAGATGATTTTCAGTTATGTACAAGTGCCAATAAGATCCTAGGAAATATTGCAAAGTAGACAAAGTATGGAGCATGTACACACACACATGCACGCACATGAGTGTGCATATATACAAGCATGTACACACCAACAACTATATGCAGTTTTTTGGTCAGTAAAAAGCTGTCCAAAACAGCTCCCCAGTTTATTCATGACATGCACCTTTATTTTAGGTCAGGTTCTTAGATGGCTAACCCTCTGCACACTAGAATCATAGAATCTAATGGAAAAACCAGCAGCACCTTACCTACCGTGATCCTCCCCCCTGTAAACAATTGTATCATCTGTGTGATTCAAAGATGGCCCTTCTTTAACACGTTCTATTCTTTAAAATCAACTCTTACTCTCTATTTCTAACTCTTTTTTTAAAACCAAAACTTTTCAGGAAGCTAGGAGTCACTCCTTAAAATATTGCACAGTAAGTTAAGAAATCATTCGGTCACTCAAAATAGGTATTAGATATTTGTACTGTGGCTACAGCTGTGAAAAAGACAACTGAGTTTCCTGAAACTACGGAACTTGAGTTTTAGTGGGAAGAGGCCAGAAGAAGTTAACACATGAATAAATGAATATTTCAGATTTGTAAGTGCTATGTAAAATAACTGATATATTTTACAACCCTGGAGAGTATTTGCATTTTAAAAGAGTCATTTGTTAAATTAATTGATTTTAGAGTATTTGGAATTTATTTGGGGATGCCTAACAACCCTTTCTATCGATTCCTCTGCTTGCCATTACATTTTGTTTTCAGCAGTTGGAATTTTCTTTTTAATCTAGCTTATGAAAAGAAAGGTATGCTCTGGCTATTAGACTAGAGGACTAGATAGAAACAGAACAATGGCTAAATAGGGAACCAACAACTTGTGGGTGTTTAATGTGTTTTATGGCGATGTTTTACCCTTGTACTCTTTAAAAGCAGACAGTAGAAACAGAAGGGAGAAGAGAAGATCAGAGAATCACTCTGGGGGTGCTGGCCTGCATGAGCAGAAGTCTCATGTGGGAGTTAAAATATATCTAGCATCTGAAGCTATCTTGGATGGTGGGGTAACAGGTTCAGACTTTACAATACTTGGTGTTGAAATCCTTTGTACAGATGTCTATCTTGGCAGCTTGTTCTAAGCTTCAGCCACTCAACTAGATAGAGCTAAGATGAAAGAACATATTTGTTAGAAATCTGTGATAGTTTCAAACTGGGCGGCCACCCTATCCTACGATGGTTACCTATAGTTTCCTATACTCTAACGTTCCTGTTATTGAAAGAGGAATTTTATCTAATTTACACAAAATTTTGTTCTGTCCATAATCTAATTTCTTAACATGTTTTAACTT
>NW_011904069.1:0-1566 GCF_000151845.1 Pteropus vampyrus | reverse complement strand
TCTAGCCTTCTTTGCTTGGTAGTTCTTTGACTAAAGGCAGTCCATTAGCTTTAATGATTCTAGACTTCATTTCCTCAAGTCCCACAATTTGTTCTTTGCCCAGTATTTGGGTGTACTGATTATAATTCAGTTGGTCTCTGCTTTGATCATCTATCATTGTGCGAAGTCCTAGAATTACTACACTTTCATTTTGTAGATAGAGCCTGTAAAACAAATTGTTTTGCTAGATAAAACTAATTATTTTCCTGTTGTTTATAGGG
This sequence comes from Pteropus vampyrus, assembly GCF_000151845.1. Taxonomy (NCBI): domain Eukaryota; kingdom Metazoa; phylum Chordata; class Mammalia; order Chiroptera; family Pteropodidae; genus Pteropus; species Pteropus vampyrus. The sequence continues at coordinate 1,306 of NW_011904069.1, read as the reverse complement.
TTGCTAAACAAACCAGCAAAAGCTTTCACAGTTTTTATTAATTATTTTGGGAAAATCACTTGCTTTGACTGGGTTCTCCCATTTACTTTTTTTGGAGGGGGGCGGGGGAGGCTCTTTTAGCATTAGCTTAATGCACCCTGGCCTCAGAAAACTAGTGCCTAGATGTGTCATTTACTGAGTTTCTTATTTCTGAACACTAGAGGCTGCCTAAAATAAATTATTCAGGGAAATCATGTACTGGACCTATTTTCACCATAATTCACATTAAGCTCATAGCTAGACTGCTTTGCGGTTAATGTAATGTGTTTTATGAGTCTTTCTTTCTTGTGGCAATACCCAGAAATATATAAGAATTTTTAAAGTTGTATTTTGTAATCTAATTGATTTTTCTTTCCATTTTACTTTTGTTATCAAGCGCCTTAGTTGTCCCAGACAGACTGAATGCAAGCTGTATGTGGGTTTGCGTGTGAGGGAGAGGGCTGCCCATTTGCCTGCCCTCCAGGTGTCAATGAGCTAGACCTGCCCTTCTCTATACTGACCTACCTGATGCAGCCCTCTAGAGTGCCCCAGCTGCACAAGGAACTGTATTTTGCTTTGCCTCTTCCATCTTTGCAATGGAGAACTTCTTTGTGCTCATACTTCATTTCTTTTGCCACCCGCCCTTTGTGTTTTCATCTCTCTTGTCTCCCTGGCCTCAATTCCTGAGGGAGCATTTAAGGGCAGCCCTTTCTCTCACCTGTTCCCGGGGGCAGCAGGATGAGGAAGACCCCTCCTACTTTTATCAGCTATCTTGTTGGTATTTAAAAGGAGCCATTCTGTAACAGCCCAGTTTCAATTTTGAGCCTGGAGCTTTTGAACCCTTTTCTCACTCCATATAATCTCACTACCTCAAAGTCGTTGAACCTTTAAATTATTCAATTATGTGTATTTAGTTAAATATATATTCAATTTTGTTTAGTGCTCTAACGTTTATCTGTAAACTTCTTTGTAAACTTTATGAACTTCTTTCTATCTAGCTCCTCTTCCACTCTAATGCTTAGCATTGTGATTTACTCAATAAATATTTAAAAAGTTTTTCCTTAAAACCACCAACCTTTTCATATTACAACCTCGTTTTTGCCCCTTACCGCTTACCTCCTTTTCCTCTACTCTTTTTAGTCCCCAAGTCCCACATGATCAAATGCCTGCTGTTTCTTCCCTGTCTTGTTGCCTTACTTGCAGCCTGTCTGTCCTGAAGGTGATGCTTCATTCTCTTCCATCCGGGAGACCTTGCTGCTGATTTTCTTCCATTCTTAGGTGAGGAGTC
>NW_011904068.1:0-2308 GCF_000151845.1 Pteropus vampyrus | reverse complement strand
ACCAGAATCGATACCCTGAGATATGTCACCTAAACAGAATTATGAAAAAAAAAAGAATATATGTCCATTTATATTGCTGTTCTTAATTGGAATGATAACCTAGTCAAGTATGAATTCCTGAGCTAAATAAGCCAATGGCACAGGATCACTTCGTCGTGGCTGTTGGTGGTGGGTTATATAAAATGCCCGTAGATATGTATATTTTCGTGTAACTGAAAAATTAGAGGATAAGCTTACAATTTACTGGTTTTATATCTTAAAAACAATGAACTTGATCGTTTTTTTTTTTCCAGCGGTGTCAATGCAGTTTTCTTTTTGTGGGTTTTTGTTTTTCATTTGTTTCAAGTTCCTATTTGAAAGTGATTTTTAAATTTTACCAAAGAGTTGCATAATAAGTACAGTACAAAAAAGAACCCATATACTTTTGTCCAAGTTCACCTTTTGTTAATTTTTCCCCCTTTTGCTTTTTTTTTCCTTTTTTTTTTTTTTTGTTTTTGGTTGTTTTTTTTTTTTTTCAGAAATTATGAACTGCCTGAAATGTTATATTATTCTTCAGAGTATTTTCCATATCCTATGGTTTGGAGGCTTTATTATCTTTCTGTCACAGGGTAGTATCTGTGTATGTTCATTTCTGATGGTTTGTTCAGGATACCCTTCATTTATATCTTGCTAAATTATGTTTATGGAATAAAAATCAATTTTGGCTTGTCGTGAGAATCTCAGAGGCTTTAGTTTATTGGCTGAGTACTTTTTAATTCAGCCTGTTCATGACAGCTTTTCTTCTAATGAATTTAAAGAGAATGAGTATTGACTCTTCTTAGATTGTCAGACTTAGGCCCTGTGAGTACAACTTTTTGCATCCTGTCTCATCTCACATTTTTCCATCTCCCCTTTACGCAAATACTACCCTTCTAGACTTTCTTTGCTTCTTAATCCTCGTTAGTGATTTATTGTGCACCAACTCTGTTCACACTGCCATGCCAGGAACCGTGTGGTCCTTTCTGCTCTGGAGCTCTGGTGCTAAAACCACTGCCCCTCGGAAAGCAGTGCTTAGCTTTGAACCTAGAAAATAATTTTTTTTCTGTAAAAGGTCATCTTTGTTAGCACTTTCAGTAGATGGCAGTGTTGAGCGAATTTAGAATACCTAGATTTATTTGTTTATGATTTGTACTTAAATTATTTGTATTTCTTGAATTTCATTAGTTCTGTAATTTGACTCACCATTTATATTTAATGATTAAAAAGCAAGAATTACTTGTTGAAAAGTAAAATGAATTCAGTTTTGTTTTGTAAATTGTATACTTTCATGATGCCAGCAGTTGTAAAAGTCTTACACATTCTTTCACTGTTGAGAACTTCATTAGTCTGTTTTGACTCTAGCAGTTATGTGTCATTGATGGTTATAACTGTACTTTCAAAAAGAAACTAACAATTTGATTCATTAGCTTCAGGTGCATCTAGAAGACCCTGGGTACTTGGAAAAGTAATGGAAAAGGAATATTGTCAGGCCAAAAAGGTAAAAACTACATCATATGATATAAACCTAGGAATTAGAAGATTCTCATACTACTTTATATAGAAATTGTTAATAGTGCTGTCCTAGACCTTTTCGCTCACTTGAGTTAGACCTTGAATTTAATGAGTGTAAATTTGAGCCAGTAATTTTATAAGTATTTATGTTATTTATCTTTAGATAGTAGAGATAGATTACCAATAATTCATTGACCTAAATGAGAAAACTACAAGTTTCTGTTCCATGACTTATTGATATTAGTGTTTTTGTGTACAACAAAAAAAAGAACACAGTGTAGCTGGTGATTAAAGTGAATTTTTTATAGGTAGAGTTGATATTTTCTTATTTTCATAGGCTGCTTTCATCTAAGAAAGATAATGTAAAATATTTGATGGCTAAAATTGCAGCTGGCTATAATACCAGTAGTGCTAGTGCAATAGAATCAGTGAAATCTAGTGAACATTCTTCCTAACTCACTGTAATTTTGGGCCCCTCTGCTCCAGGACACTAATAGAGCTTAAACTGTATAGTACTGAAGTTTCTTTGATACTTAAAAAACACCCATCCCTTGACTTATGTGGGTTATCCATTCCACACGTCTTTTTTTTTTTAATGAAGAAGAAAACTGTAAAAAGAGCCCGTCAGTACGGGAAAAAAAAAAAAATAGGCCAATATAAGTCATAAAAATAATTATTTCACATATTTTCACACAAAAAAATGCTAACAAAAATTCAGAGAAACCAAAATAAATTTTATTCATTCTTGGTGTCTGTACTGTAATCCAAAGCAATCAAC
>NW_011904067.1:0-1346 GCF_000151845.1 Pteropus vampyrus | reverse complement strand
AGAGTATTTTTAAATGAAAAAATTGGTAAAACTACTCGGGAATATTTGCTGGCCATGAAAAATTGTAATTTCTCAAAATATTTGAACATTCTCAGAAGAGCCATCCAATAAAATTGAGATGTCCCATTAAAGGTTTTTAAATATATTTGCAACTGAAAAAAAACCACACTTTCATATAATTGATATTTATGACACAATTCATTGATTAATTCACCATGAATATTTATTAAATACAAAATATATGACAAGTATGATAACTTTCAGAAGAAAAATAAAACCATCTCTTCTCAAGAAATTGACTTTGGCATTAATTTTTGCTAGTAGTTTCTATTTATGTAAAGTGGGAAAAAATCTACTTAAAATTTTAAGCAACTCCTTGAAAGTTAAAAACTTTTCACATAATGCCCTTGGCAATGACCCTGTGCACTTAAACCAGGTTGAACCATTCACTTAACAGCATGTTCAGCACTTTAAAGAATATCCTGTTAACATAAGGTGTATCTACCTACTTTGCTTCCACTTGGTTTTTCTGCTCCCTTCTGCTGTAATATAAGCCCCATTAAGTCAGGGATGTTTGTTGTATATGTCAATATATTCTAATCCTTCAACACTCACGGTGCATATAGGCACTCAAATAAATGTGATAAAATGAAACCCTCTCTCCTTTTTAGTGTCTATGCAGCTTCACACCTTTTTGGATTTGTCTTTTTTTTTTCCCCCCCCATTACCGATGATAGAGAATAGTGACTGGAACTGCCTATCTAGAGTCAAACCTGCTAAACTGGAATTCCAGCTCTGCCACTTACCGATGGCTACCATGAGCAAGCGCCATAAACCGTCTGTTGTTCAGGTTCCTACCTCTAAAGGGGAGGTAATAACAGCACCTCTTCCAGGAGCATGTTGTTGTGAGGATTAAACAAAACAGAAAGCACATGTAATTTTTGTGTACGTGTCTAGAAACTGGCTCATTTTAAGTCCCAAATAAGTATTACCTGTTATTATTATTTTCCAGTCCAACATTTGATCTGTAACCTTATACTATAAGAAATAACTTATATTCAATGTCTGGATTTTTCTATGCCTGCTCATCATATCCTGGAATACTTTTTGAAACAAGGGAGGAAAGCCTACCTTGAGGCCTCCAAATGAAGATGGAATTAGATACTTTAAGGTTGTGAACTGAAGTACATATATCACATCCACTCAGCTAGTCTTACTTGAGTGGAGGGGCCATGATGAGGTAGACGAGGAAATATGTTTGCAGAAGCACAATAGGACTGAATTATAAAACATACATGATACTAGACTAGCATGATTCACGGAAAGTTACAAAAGGGGGATGACAC
>NW_011904066.1:0-1758 GCF_000151845.1 Pteropus vampyrus | reverse complement strand
TGCCTCTGTGACTTGCTGTGGAAATAAACATCTAGGTAGATCAGATGTGTTTACAGAGAAAGTCCCAGGCCCATGCTTTGTGTACCCTTTGGTTTGAAGACTTGTTTTAAAGCCAGCATAGCTTCATGGTTTACATTGTGGGATTCAAGACCACAGCACTGTACATAATAAGTAATTTTGGGATGTGGGAGCTGAAGTAAAAATAATAATGAAAATAATTATAGCTAATATGTATTGTGGACATTCGATTCTACTAATAAACTCCATACATATTATTTTATTTAATGCTTATAACCACATATTAAATTATATACTATTATTATCATTCCTATTTGCCGATGAGAGAAATTGAAGCTTGAAATTTACAGAACTCAAGTAATTTTGAACAAGGTCATACATTTAGTTAAGTGGCAGAACTAGGATTGGAACCTGGGTTTTCTGACTTCAAAGTATGCGCACTTACCTACTTCACTATACTACTGCCTTTCATAGGCTCTGGCTCTGTATTAGACCTCTGGGAGCCAAACCATTGTGTTTAGGTACCTGGTGGGAAAATGGAGCTAACCTTCAGCAGCTTCTTAATATGAGATTTCATTTGAAATAACTACAGTAAAAAAACAGTGTCACTTCCTTTAAGATCATTATGTTATGTCTCTTCCCTTAAGATCATTTTTGTCACAAACAGAGGAGTTTCTCAACAGAATATACAAAGGATCTGATGAATTTCTGCATGGTACAAGGAAGGTTAGTCAAAGGCTAAGGCAGGACAGAGGGAGGTCTTTTAGTCCTATTTACACCTCTACAGGGACTTTGCAAATTGCTCTGCCTTCCTAAGGCTAATTTGATGACAGCTTTCAAATTAGTGACAGAGAAAAGGTTTAGCCTTACTTCCTGTCATCAGAACAGCCATTCACATGCTCTCTATGTACTTAGTTTTCCCTCCTCCTCATTTATCACGTAGGGATTTGCTATTCTATAATAAATAGCATGGCACTTTGAAATACATTTGAGAATTTATTCTCATTTCTGACCTTCAAAGTAAGTGACTTTCAACTATAATATCATCAAGAAAATAGAATCAGTTCTCACAGTATTGTAAAACCATGGATAATTTTGAAAGTATAAGTTTATTCTGGCATTCAAGGCCATATTTTTAACCCGGTCAGTTTTCCCATCTTATCTTCTGTCACTTCACTAATACCCACTCTGCCAAAACAGTGTAATTCAAGTCCATCTGGCTTTTGACACACCATCTTGTAGACGGAGAAAGCCCCTGTCTTTTCCACAAACTGTACCCTCCATTAGACCCCAGTTTGAACCTTTTTTCTTGATACTCTCTTAGCAGCCCGGCTGGAGATAATCCTTCTCTTCTATTTCTTATACTGTTTGTACCACTCCCTTGGATCTTGGTATTTATTACCTTGCACTGCTTATTAATTTTTCATGTTGATGGTTCTGATAATTTTAACTGGATTGTTAATTCTTTAGGATCATGTCTGCATTTTAAAGTTTAAAATTCAGTATTTCCATGGGCAGAAGACCTGAACAGATACTTCTCCAAAGAGAAAATACAGATGGCCAATAGACATATGAAAAGATGCTTAAAGTCACTAATCATCAGAGAAATGCAAATTAAAGCCACAATGAGATATCATGTCACACGTGTCAGAATGACTATCATCAATAAATCTAAGAACAACAAGTGTTGGTGAGGATGTGGAGAAAAGGGAGCCCTCATATATTGTTGGTGGGATTGCA
>NW_011904065.1:0-2049 GCF_000151845.1 Pteropus vampyrus | reverse complement strand
TGTACCAGCAGCTCGAGAGCGAGTACATGTAGCAGGGAAGTGCGAGCATTTCATTTGTTGGCAGGGGAGACAGCTTCCCCTTTAGATGGCACACGTGCTGCCCGTTTCACCATGGTCCTACTGCTACCCACTGTTTGAGTTCTGGCCCTCTTCACCCTGGCTTGGCCCCTATAGATGGTTGAGTTTGAGAGTCCTGAATAAAGAAAAACAATGTCAAAAGTAGAAAATGGTCCATCCTTGTCTGCAAAGGGCAGAAGCATTGCAGAATGGACTTCTCTTTCTTCTGCACAAAGGCAGGGTATGCAGGACATCATGCCCCTGAGAGGCTGCACAGAGCGGGTCTGGGGCAGGCACGGTGGGGCCTCAGGAGATTTTAGAAGCTACAAAGAGAAAGTAATCATTCAGTCATGAATGGAGGCGAAGGAAAGGTAGGCGCAGTTTCCCAAAACAAAAGATATTTCCTTCCCTCCATTTTCTTAAAAAAAAAAAAAATCAATTACAGCAGGCATTCAATATTACGTTAGTTTCAGATGTACAGCATAGTGATTAGACATTTATATACCTTCGGAGAGATCCCCTTGGTGCCCACCTGGCACTATCCAAAGGCATAACGATGGTATTGACTTTATTTTCTGTGCCGTACTTTACACTCCCGTGATGATGGTGTAATCCCCTTATTTTTTCAACAGTATTTTTTTTTTTCCTTAATCGGTCAAACATAATGATAAGAAGTAGAGTTGAAGTAAAAAGTTACTTCCAGACATTTCCAGCAGAGGAATTGACAGCAGGGAAGTTCTTGAAAAAATAGGCCACTTGACTTTGAAAGCTAAGTCTGAGTTACTGCTCATATTAAAAAAAAGTTCCTGAAATGAGCATGCAGGGGACAGGAACGGCCCTTAGCTAGGAAAGATGAGAACACCAAAGACTAGTAAGTATTAAGTGTAGAACCCTCGCGGGACTGTCTAACTCACTTCCTGACCCATCTTCTTGTGTGCCACACTCCGCCTCTCATTTCAGACCACTGCGGGGAGAAGGAGACAGCTGATCTTCATTCTCTCCATTCATTCAACAAATATTTCTTGGGCAACTTCAATATACCGAGCGCTGATCAGGCACGGGGAATACAGCAGTGAACGAAGCATGGAGCGCTCACTAGCAACGGGTGGGTGGGTGGGTAGGATAGTGGAAAGAATGAAGGCAGCGGTGTGAAGAAATGCCACCTGCTGTGTCCCCAGGGTCTGTGTCTCAGGTAACACACCTTGATCCTCGTGTGATAACTGTATGCAGCCACAAAGTGGTGGAATTTAAAACGCTAAGGTGGAGTTTGAATGCACTCTCTCAGAGGATTCACTTGTGCCGTTGGTGAGCCACACTGGCCTCCTTGTGGTGCTTTGAAGGATCTAAGCTCATTCTTGATCTCAGCCTTGACCTCACAGTTGCCCTTCGCTCTGTGCAGGAGGATGGTGTTTTCTCGCCATCTTGTCTCAGCTCCAGATATTCCTTATTCACACAGCTTTTGCCTGACCATCAACCACATCCAGAGTAGACCCCTCTCCGCTGTTTCTCCGCATCATACCACGTGTTTATTTTCTTTGTAGTAGGTCTCCTGCCCCCATAATGGAGGCTCAGGTAGGGCAGGAAATCGGCTTGTCTGGTTCACCTTTGCATCACCAGCACTAGAATACTGTCTGGCATTAGTAAGTGCTTGACGAACTAATTAATTTTGAAATGCTGTCTTCAGCATTATTTCCTGCTGCTTCTCTGCATAAACTCCATGCCAGCCACATTAACCTTTCTCTTCCCTTGGTCTTGTCTTCCCTGATGTGTCTTTGCTCCTAACATTTTTCTTTCCTTCTCTCAAGCCCAAGCCATTGGGTGCATCCTCTCTGATGACTTCTCTTCCCTTCAAAGTCAAGTGACTTTTTCCCCAAAAAACTCTTTTTTTATATCAGTTTTTTTTTTTCTGTATCAATTGTTGGGTGCTTTATGTGTTTGACATACATTTCCCTCCAGAATGTAAACTACTACTAGAGCACAAGGAGTATATAT
>NW_011904064.1:0-1597 GCF_000151845.1 Pteropus vampyrus | reverse complement strand
ACCTGCACCTCTCCAAATCCCACCCATCTTTCAAGGCCCAGATGAATCCTCCTGCATTCAAGACCACCTTGTTCTGAACCCAGGGCCCTGAACAACGCGTTGGCATGACCGTCTGCCTCCCTTATGAGTGACGCTTGTCCCGCTCTCTAGACAGTGGGATGGGGCAAAGAGCACGAGCCCTGGAGGCAGGTGGCCCTGAGTCCAAGCTCTGGCCATGCCACAGACTTACTGTATGACTTTGGGCAAGTCACTTCACCTCTCTGGACCTTGATGTCTTTCTCTGTAAAATAAGGTCATCATAGAGGCCTTGTCCACCTCTCCAGGTTGTTGCGAGGACCCAGTGAGTACATAGATGGGAAAGAATTTTACAGACTTTAACACCTGATCCCAACATAAGGTCCTATTTTTTCACATAAAAGCAACCACCACCCCCAGAGGAATGATCAGCTCATTTTAGCCTAGTGGGAGCCCGGACACTTCTGCGCTATCTTATCCCAAATGCCCTAACCCCAGATTGTCAGGGTAGTCCTGCCTTGGGTTAGCTTACATGCATTCATTGACGAGGGCTCTCTCTGGTGGAAAGACTGGGAGCCAGTTTGAAGGGTGGGAGAGCAGGTGGGGAGCGGGTTGTGGGGAGCGAGAGGATTGTAAAACTGGGCAGGCGTGAACTCCTCTGGGTTCCTTCAAGGGGTCCACCTCCCTCACCTTCCTCTTGCCTCCAGGCTTGACCCAAGCCCGTTATTCTGCTGGGAACTTTTCCTTTCCCCTTCCCACCCACATACTTTGTCTCATTCATCCTTCAGATCTTGATGTTAAAGCCCACCTTCTCCCAGAAGTCTCTCTGACCCCAGACCAGGTTAGGGGTCTTGTTATGAACCTCCAGGGACCCCACACATCCCTAACAGAACATCCAGCTCCCAAGCAGCATTTCTCAACTCTGATTCCCCCACAGAAGGAAGCCCAAAGCCCCGAGGTGTCCACTGTATACAATGCAATGACTTGTCTTCTCTGTATCCAGAATGGTCTCGTTTCGTGCTGTCCTTGGGAGAGCTGAGAAAGAGTCACTCAGATTATTTTCTGAGTTCTACAGTGAAGCTTTCTGGCTAAGGAAGGCTGCAGGGTTATTTGTGTGTCTCCCTGATAGACTGGGACCCTCCTGAGGGCGGAGACCATGGTCCTTTTATACTGCTGTTTCCCTAATGCCTAGCTCAGAGCACATAGCGGGTGCTCAGTAAAAGCTGCTACGTGAATTGCCACTGTTCAATTCTTCAACCTACGGATCAACTGGCAAGTGTCCAAGGAGCACCCACTTTGCACCTTGTCCTTTGTGGTGTTCTGTGGAGAGGTTAGAGAAGGGGGAACTAAAAGCACAGCTTCCTCAACTGCCTAGCACCAAGATCCCACACCACAGGCCCGACTGCAGCCCTGTTTGCTAATGAACCTTCAATAGCTCCCCATTTGCCTATGGGAAAAAGGAGAAAAGGAAGGCCATGAGGGCTGATTTTTTTTTTCCTTGTATATTAGACACTGCACCCGATGCCTTTCATGGACAAGCACATCCCACCCTCCCCATCCCTGGAAGGGCAGGTATTTGCAG
>NW_011904063.1:0-3059 GCF_000151845.1 Pteropus vampyrus | reverse complement strand
AGAAAACAAATAGAAAAACAAACAAACAAACAAATAGCGAAATGGTAGACCTAAATTCAATCTTATCGATAATACTGAATGTTGATAAACTAAACCATCTAGTTAAAATGCAGACGTAACCAGAATATGCAAAACAGGACGATCTAACTATTTATTATCTATAACAGAAGCACTTTAAATATAAATACACAGACGGCTGGAACTTAAGTGCTTTGAAAAAGATAAACAATGCAAACGTGAGAAGGCTGAAGTGACTACATTTCAGGATTAAAGAATTACTAGAGATAAAGAGGGACATTTCATAATGATAAAAGGATCAATTAATAGGAAGACATAACAATCATAAATGTGTATGTGCCTAATAATAGAGCTTTAAAAGACGTAAAGTAAAAATTGGCAAAATTATATAGAGAAAAAATAACACCCTTCTCTTAGCTAGTGATAAAAACAGACAAAAAAATTAAAGATAGATAGATGACCCAAAAAACACTAACGCTACCTTAATCTAATTGATAACACCCAACAATTGTCACTAAATATTAAAAGATTAAAATCATAATGTTTTCTAATCACAATGGAATTAAATTAAAAATCAATAACAAAAACATATCTAGAAAAATCACAAATATTTATAAATTAAACAACACTGTTCTAAATCACAAGAAAAAACAGAAAATAGAAAATATTCCAAACTGAATGAAAATACAGAATATCAAAATTTGTGTGGTGCAGGTAACAGTGCTGAGAGAGGAATTAATAGCTTACAGTGCTCATGTTAAAAATGATACAAAGTCTAAAGTCAATGACCAAATTAAGGTTCCATACTAAGAAGGCAGAAAAAGAAGAGCAAAGAAAACAAAAAAATAAGTAGAAGGGCGAAAAAGAATAAATATCAGAGCAGATAACAATGAAATTTTAAAAAATTAGAGAAAATAGAGCCAAAACTGATTTATTGAAAAGATCAGCAAAACTGATAAATCCTCAACTGGACCGATCGAGAACATAATTCACTAAAATCAGGAATAAAAGAAGGTTTATTATTTCCTATCCTAAATATAGTGCAAGGATAACAAGGGAATATTATGGAAAACCTCACAGCAACAAATTCAAATTAAATCAATTGACAAATTGAATAATACAACCTAACAAAATGGACATAAAATAAACTAGAAAATATGAATAACTCTATAATTATTAAAGAAAATAAATCCATTAGCAAAAAACTTCACATAAAGTAAACTCTAGGCCCAGATACTTCCACTGGTAAAATTTATCAAACATGTAAGAAAGAAATAACAGCAATCCTTTTAATAACATCACTAACGTTAATAGATAATTTCCCAAACAATGGTAAAAACTGTACTTTTACTCTCACCATCATCATATGAAAATTCCCGTTGCTTCACAACTTTGCCGACACTTCTAAGGCTTTATTATTTTTTTTAACCAAGAGATCTGGTGTGGGTAATAATATTTCTTTATGTTTAATTTATTTCACTAAATATTAATGGGGTTAGATATATTTTTGTACATTCCTCACCTGAATTATCACTTTTGCCTATTTTTCTATTGGATAGTATTTCCTTTATTAAATTGATTTTTAGGAGGTATTGATGTATTTTTGGATACTCGTACTTTGTCAGTTTTGTGACTTGTGACGTCATCACTACAATCAAGATAATAAACATATCTGCCACTCCAAAAGTTTCCTTACACCTCTTGGTCAGACAACCTTCCACACTCTCCTGCTCCCTCACCAGGGAACCAGTGATCTGCTTGCTGTCACGAAATATTAGCTTGCACTTTCAAGAATTTCAAATAAATTGGACAATACAAATGTATTTTTTAATTTGTCTGCTTCTTTCACTCAGCATAATTATTCTGAGATTCACTCTTGTTGCTATGTAGAAAAAGAATCTATTCCTTTTAATACTGATCAGTATTCCCCTGGGTACATAAACTACAACTTATTCATCCATTCATCTATTAATAGACATCAGGGCTATTTCTAGTTTTTGAGTTTTACAAATAAAACTGCTATGAACATTTATGTACAAGTCTTCTCATGACTATATGCTTTTATTTATCTTGGATAAATATCCTTAAGTGGAATGGCCTGATCAGTATAGATGAAAATATTTTTTTAACTGTCAAAATATTTTTCAAAGTGGCTGTATGTTTTACATCCCCGCCAGAAGTGAATTAAAGTTCAAGTTGCTCCTCATCCTTGATAACACTTGATACTGTCAGGCTTCAACCCTTTAGACAATTTAGCGAGTGTATATTAATCAAAACAGTAATCAAAACAGTATGAAAAAAAACAGTATGGTGCTAGCATAAAAACTAACATATAGACCAATGGAACAAAATCAAAAGCCCAGAAATAAACCCAGGCATATGCAGTCAACTAATACTTGACAAAGCAGCCAAGAAAACTCAATGGAAAAAAAGACAGTCTCTTTAATAAATGGTGCTGGGAAAATAGGATAGTCACATGTAAAAGAATAAAACTAGACCTCTATTATACCATTCATGAAAATTAACTTGAAATGAATTAAAGACTTAAATGGAAGACTTGAAACCATAAAACAGAAGAAAACATAAGAGGAAAGCTTCTTGACATGGGTCTTGGCAACGTTTTTTTTTTTTTTTTAATATGATGCCTAAAGCTCAAGTAACAAAAAACAAGTGGGACTACATTAAACTAAAAAGCTCTGCACAGCAAAGGAAACCATCAACGAAATTAAAAGGCAACCTATTGAATGGAAAAAAATATTTGGAAATCATGTATCTGATAAGGGATTAATATCCAAAATATATAAAAATCTCATATGACTCCATGGCAAAAAACAAACAGTCCAATTAAAAAATAGGCAGATCTTAGTAGATATTTTTGAAAGAAGATATTCATATGGCCGACAGGAACATGAACAAAATGCTCAACATCACTAATCATCAGGGAAATACAAATCAAAACCACAATGAGATATTACTTCATACTTGTTAGAATGGCTACCACCAAAAAGACAAGAGACAACAAGTGCCTGCACGGATGTGCA
>NW_011904062.1:0-1821 GCF_000151845.1 Pteropus vampyrus | reverse complement strand
TAGGAGATTTTAAAACACAATCATGCTGCCAGTTTGATACTCTATTGTTTTCAGAGATTATCATTAAGAATAAGTTATGCTGATTCATTCAAATAAGTTAATCAGTTTTAATAATGAGGTTTAAAGAGATTCATACAAAAGATTTTTCTGCAAAGACTTCCAGGAATCTTCTGGTTTTCCATCTTGCTGCTAATGGCGAGCTATGCACTTGATTTTAAGAAATGAAATCTGAATATAGTGATTTGTTTTTTAAAACCTTTATTTAATCAGATATTGTTCTCTATCATCTACAAAATTCTTTTATTACAGTGCTTTCATGTTACATGCCTATTTTATTCCTGCCTGGAGTCGAAACTGCCACTCATAGAAACAACTTGTGGCTCAAAGAAATAACAGACAGGAAATCCAGTTCCCTAAAGCAAGACTGGGGATTTTCTTTGGTACTTAAAGGGGAAGAAAGAAGTCTCTTTAAAGGCTTCATTTTATTGGAAATCTCTCATTAAAACCATTGTTCAACATGACGTAATTTATGAGAGGCCACATGTTTCCTCAACATGACAATTTTTGTCTCCTTTTGTGACTGTTTGTTTTGCTTATTCATTCGTTTGTTTATTTTGAGATGTAATTTCTTTCTCATCCAGATTAAATGTCACAAAATCAAGGGTAAAACTGAGATACATAATGTTTCGCTGTCACCTAGCAGATAGGCTCCCCTACATGACTTGTCAGTTACAAATGTGGAGAACTACAGTCTCATCCCATCCCTCCTTGCAAATTTCCATAGTCACTCACATTGTTCTTTCTTGATTGAACACTAATGTAACTAAAAATTTCTGACTTGTATAATAATTTTTAGAGATATTTATTCTATAGACCCCAAAAGACAAAAATACATATATGTGTCACACTTATCCAATGGCCTTCATTTGACCTGTGTTTTCTTAATACCACATATCGAAATTTTCATTACAACCTAAAATTGCATAATAGCTCAATTTCTCAAGTGATTACTATATGTCAGGAATGGGCTAAATGTTTTCTATTCACTATCCCATTTAATCCTTACCACTACCTTATGAGGTATGCATTTATACCCTCATGTTACAAATGAGAAGCTGTGACAAAATAGGGTCCACAGGTGGGATTTCTAAAATAGATCAGCCCAACCATAAAGTTTGTACTCTTATCTGCTGCATGATCAGCCTAGTTGTCTTCTCAAATTAAAGATAATGTATTAGTAAAAAGTACATTTGGACACCGAAGTCAAAGAATGTATGCCAGCCCTACCCCCGTCATAATTTGTTCTTCCATTCTCTTATCCATAAAATGAGGATCTTGATTCTCAGCAAAGGTTGTTGATTGGCAACTGTCCCCTAGAGTTGTTTTTTTGATCCGATGAGAAACATTTCTTTTTTGTTTGTTTTAAAATTGTAGTATTTTAATAAAATAAAAAAATAAAAAGAATAAAATAAGAAAGAATATTTGGCTTTTTTTAAATAAAGAAATCATCTGGCAAATTAGGCCCAAATTCTGTTAGTACAACAAGCAGCTACTTCCTCTATATGATCAATGCATTCTTTACACCGTTGTCCTACCTCTCCTGTTGTCTTGAACTAAACCATTGTCATATCTATACATGTCCTGATCTGTGATGTCCTCTGTGGACATCTGAGTCTGTACCCTGCCCTCAAGCGATAAGCCCCCAAACTATATGCCTCAGAGCCTGCAGGTGGGGCTCCGGGACTTCCACTCCATCGTCAATCAAAGCCTAATATAAAATATTATATTTTTTGAATAAATTGTTTGTCTTAAAATAAGCCT
>NW_011904061.1:0-2096 GCF_000151845.1 Pteropus vampyrus | reverse complement strand
CCTTTAAGGGGATAGAGATATAAACATACCTCTGATAAAAATTAACAAGGAAAAAATAATTCACAAAAGTAATATAACCATAGATAGAGAGGAAATTAAAAATTATAAGAAAATAACATCCTCAATTATATGCTGAAAAAGTTTAAAAAGTTCTCCATGAAGTAGATAATTTTGGGAGAAAATATATCATTCCAAAATTATTCTAAAAGTAGTGTTCTGAAAAATTATTAGTTATATATATAACTTGGAAAAGTTATAATTATCTTCAAATAAGCCTTTAGTATCTGACCATTTTATGCTGAGTTCTTTTGTATTTTAAAGTAAAAGCTAATATGAATGTAATATAGATTATATCAGTAAATATTAAAAGATAGAAAAATTTTCAATTCATCTAGTTGGATGTCATTATTTCAATAACAAAACATAGCAAGAATGGCAAAATAAAGAGAACTAAATTAATGTCCATCTTTCTTATAAACATAGGCACAAAAAAAGCATAAGGAAACACTAAAAGAATTCAAAAATACTTTAAAATGATTATCCATCCTGACCAAGCATGATTTATTTTAGAAAAGGAAGGCTGTTGTGGTATTAAAATTTTTACTAATAGCATAAAATACATAAGAGAATAGGCAGCATAAGGAATATAAAACAATTATCTAAATAGAGAGTAAAAGAATATTTTGTAAAAGTTCACAGCAACCACAGATGGCAAATAGCTTGATAAATTTGTGGAATTCCAAGCACAATGACTGACAATAAGAATGCAAGTTATTTCTGGAAGATAAGAGTAGAGAGATAACAGAGGACATATCAAGAAAGCCCTTGTATTAATGTAATCTTGATAGTTATAGGTTACCATTGGAGAATTTTAAGCATATGTAGAATCTGAAGATTGGCATTTAGCAAGTTGACTCCAGCAGCATTGCAAGGGACAAATGGTAGGGAAACCAAACTAGAGGCAAGAAAACTGATTTGGTATAAAATGATTCTATTAATACGTGAAAGATCCTGAACTAGTGACACACTGGGAATGGTATTGATAGAACCAGTATAAGAGATATGACTTGCATGATGTTGTGACTTCAGGATGTGAAAAATAAGTGAGAAGAAAGAATCTGGTTTCATCTACCATTTGATAGATGTAGGGCCATTCACTATGTTGGAGAGCGAAAATCAGAGGGAGTCTATAAATATATTCAGTGGCTAATTAGGTATTATATGTAGGGATGTGGTTGCCAATAATTGTATATTAAATTAGGAAAGAAAAACCTCTGGAGAATGGAGAGATTTATGGGAGAAAGAAAGGAAAAACAAAAACAAAAACAAAAAAACAAGAAGAGCCTATAAAGATTTGGGAGGGAAACTAATAAATATGCAAACATATGAACTAACACATGGGATTGGCTTATCAAGTCTGACTGACACAAGTTAGTGAT
Organism: Pteropus vampyrus; assembly: GCF_000151845.1. NCBI lineage: Eukaryota > Metazoa > Chordata > Mammalia > Chiroptera > Pteropodidae > Pteropus > Pteropus vampyrus. The sequence goes on along the minus strand of NW_011904061.1, from coordinate 657 downwards.
TTTCCCCCCAAAGCAGGCTTTACAAATGATTTGAACGTTGTAATCAAACAAGGGGCACAGACAAACCAGGGAGAGGTTTGGTATACTGAAGGTGGCTCCCCAGTTATTCCCTGCCCCACCAACATTGGACATGGACTCCCTAGTACAAAGAAGGTAACGACCCTAAATGATTTATGAATGTTACCTCACCCAGTAGGGGGAGCGTAGATTATAAAACTCTCAATTTATATCTCAAATGGCCAACTAGTTTATACGATATTTTCCAGTGGGTCAGGTATCTTTGATTCATACCAATTGCAGACTAAGAACATCCTGCTAAAAGCATTTCATAAGTAGGAACTCTCCTCCTAGCAAGATCACTAATCTATTTGCCCAATAGTCTGCTTATCATGTTTACAAGGAGATTGGACAAAGTAATTGCCTTATTTCCTTCCCCAAAGTACCCTTCACTCCTCCCTGGTAATGGAGAGAAGGATGGATCATAGGCTAACTGCTTTAATTCTTTCCTTTCCAATGCATAAGTCATTTTAGGACAATGTCAACAAGGCAATTAATAGTGTCAAATATTGCAGAGTGGTTAAGTTTATATTCAATTGAGTAATAATTAGGTTATTGGTTACCTTAGCAACATCAATTTCAGGAATGTGATAAAAAAAA
>NW_011904060.1:0-1152 GCF_000151845.1 Pteropus vampyrus | reverse complement strand
ACTGAATATCCTGAAACCACTGAATTGTATACTTTAAAACGGCGAATTTTATGGTACATGGAGCCTATCCCAATAAAGACATTATTTAAAGAAAGGGAGAGAAAAAAACGGTGTCTGGACAGAAGCGAGAGGACCATTAACAATAAAGAATCAAAACAGAACGGATGGCACGTTGGGGCCAGGGTAGTGAAGCGCAGCCCGCGGTCCCCTGGTTAGCCAGCGCGGTGGCCACAGAGCCAGTCACTGGGAGCTTTGGGTGACCTGACCACACTCGTGACAAAAGTCCTGGTCTCGCTGACCATATTCTTCATTGCTCTTTGCTTCCCACTCTGTCCCTGGATTCACTTCCTCCTGCCTCGTCGTGGGCCACTTCGGCTTCCTGATTCTTCAGTATGAGACAACAAGCCCTACCCCAGTCATTTTCTCCCGAGCCCTTGTCACTGTCACCTCACTTTTTCCTGTCATCCTACATACCCCATCTCACCTCCACAGATGAAGGCTTCCTAAAAGGTGCAGGACTCACCACTGTGTCTTTAGGGATCAGAGGACAAAAATCACGAAATCAGCATTCGCGTGAAACCTGGAGATAAATCATCGATCCAACACACCATTGAAAGGGAAGAAGCCGCTGCGGCCCACACAGGGGTTTGCATGCCCCCGCGCAGTGCTCAGCAGCTGCGTCTCAGTTCCCCTGTGCCAGCCCAGAGCTGTGCCCTACTCGAGGAGCACTCCAGAGGCCAGAGAGGGCAAGGCCAGCTCCTCAGAGCAGAGCCATGCTCTCAGCCCACCCACCCAAATGACTCCTCTTCGAGGACACCAGTTAGGACCTAGGAGGAAGAGGGAGGACAGTGCAAGAAGGTGGTCGTTGGAAAAATGGGTTTTCTTGCCTTCGAGATTTCCTCAGGACAAATTACATTCTGTTTGTTGAAAACAAATTAAGATCATTCACTTTGATCACTCTGGGAAAACTCAGCCACATTTTACCCAAAATATTGAGAGAAAAGACTCTGGAGTGACAGTTTCACATTCAGGATCACCTCAGGGCAGCCAAAAAAAGAAAAAAAAAAAATCTGTCTGGAAATGTCAAAAGCAGTGGGGAAAACAACCAAACGGAAATGTCAACTCTAAAGAAATCCACCTGAGAGAAATCTG
>NW_011904059.1:0-1923 GCF_000151845.1 Pteropus vampyrus | reverse complement strand
CAGAATCTTTTAAAAAATATACCTTTTACTGTATTAGAAACTCAAGGCACTGTTGTGTGATTATATATATATTTTACTCGAATCTATTTGTTTAGATTTTTTTAGTAAAATTAATGAAGCAAGAATTTTATTATATATTTTTAATAAGTAAAATCATGTATAGATCCCAGTTTCTCATAAGACAGAACATTTCTTCTCACTAAATTCCATTTTTTTTTTCACTGTTTTCCAATTCACAATCTTATACTCCCAGATGTGATCTTTTATTTATAGTTGGTCTGGCAATCCAGCTAAGTATCACAATGAATACAAAGAGAGTGAGGTTTGCTGGGTTTTTTGCATACTGGTGAGCATTTTCTCCTTCAGTCTTTATTAAAACTGCTAAACTTTTATTTCTTTTGTTTAGCATAATAATATTTATGCCAATGAACATAACACTAATATCAAAAACTGCTAATGTTTAGTACAAAATTTTAGGCAAGATCTTACTATTTGTATATAGATTTATTTTGTATTTACAGTAATTTCTTTAGGCACACAACCACACACACACACACACACACACACACACACACACACACACATATAAATAGGTTCAGATGACACACTTAACCAAGGTACTCGACAATTGTAAGACTCCATCTCACTGATCCTGACCCTGTGTCACTTTGAGTGAACTTCATATAAATTAATAGGAGAAGCTTATAGCAGTTACACAAGAGGTTCTTCACCTCTCTATCTTTTTAAGATCTCCTGGTTATATATTCATATATAGTATAGTCTAATATTTCATTTATTTAATTATTCAGACTGATTTATCCTTGCTTATTATTTTGGGCCCAACTCTGCTAAGATAAGATAAAATAAAATCCACTGTAAAGTATAATGCTACATGAAGATTGAATTCCTGAGCTTTTCTTTAATGATGCTTATGTTTCATCCTTTCTCAGATTCATGTCTTAAATGACCTAAACATTTATATTAACCTTCAATATTAATGCTCTTAGAATGCTTCATATACTTAAAAGAAAGTGCACAGAAACGAAATCATTAACTTATTCAGAGAGAAGAGATCGGCTTTAAGTTGAGAATTTACCCAAGGAAAGGATGTCAATAATCAGTGATGAGTTCCACAAAGCAGGTGCATAATGGCGAATAGAACAATCACTCAAAATTACACATTTCAAACCTGAAGAAATGAGAAATCTGTGTCCATTGACTTCAGCTAACAATCTGTAGAAAATGGACTTAAAAACTCCTTAAGGTAACTTTGTCTACAGGCATGGAATTTTAACTCCATACTAGAATATTTGTAGATATTGCAAAATCTGAGAAGTACCTGGGGACATCAAGTCAGAGACTTCATAGCAAGTAGTAATTAAGCTGCACTATTGATTTTGCTAGATTAATGTTACAATCCAAAAAAAAGACCATAATTGGTAACATGCAAAAAAGGGCACCAGAAAAGTGAAATGTGTTGATTCCAAAAGACACAATCCCTAAAAGAAAATGCCATCATATTTTAAATGAAGAGGCAATGTCAATCAAAGTGACCCACATTTTAATAATAGCTTAGATTTAAAATATTTATTAAACAAAATCTGGATGCTATAAATTATACAATAAATTATACAATAGAGTACCTAAAGCCACAAACACCAAATGTCAGGTAATGTCTAAGGGGTTGAGATTGAGGGGAAAAAAATTAAATGCAAGGTGTCAGTTTTAAGTTAGTGATGGGATATTTAAGAGAATTCCAGTGAAAGTGCAGAAAATAATAATGGGCACAATATGCATGTGTATTTAGAGGTCATTTATAAGTGATTCATGCAATTTAGAGGTTCATATTTTTAATCAGAATGATTATAAATAACTGTAAGATTATGCTGAATATTGGAAAGCAGCTTTCTATTTATGTTTCTA
>NW_011904058.1:0-1324 GCF_000151845.1 Pteropus vampyrus | reverse complement strand
ACCTTCTCAGGGCCTTTAATATGCCAGCTACGAGTTGTGCTTCTTCAAGCAAAGGTTGTAACAGTCAGGATTCACAAACTGTTTTGCTCACGGGTTCTGTGTTCTGCCCGCTCCCAGCTGATTGTTCTGTTTGAATCTTCAGCAATGACGATGTCTCCTCTTCCCTTTTCTCCTGCCAGGGCTTTCTTTTCCAAGTTAAAAATAAAACCACTCCGCCCCTCCAGTTTTCCTCATAAATCAGTGTAACTATACCACATCCCAGCCCAGAACCCTCCCCGGACTCTTCCCCCAGGCTGGAGCTCACTTTGGAGTGGCAGATGTGGTCCTCCGCAGGCCAGCCCCAGGCCACCGCCTGGCTCAGCATCTGCTATTTGCGTGATGCCCGCAGCCTGAAACACTGTGGTTTCTGAACATGTGACACCGTCATGGCTTTGTTCCTGTTGTCTGGAACCCTTTCTTGCATCGCGTGCCTGGAGAGCATCTACTTGTCCTTGGGACTGAGCCCTATACCCCCCCCCCATCACCACCACCCCCCAGATCAGATGCCCCAGCTCTGAGCCCCGCACACTGGGAATGTGACATTCGTCAGCCTGCCTCCTCCACTGGGCTGCCAACCCTGGGAAGGCAGGACGGGCGTCACCCACCACAGCATCTGTTGACAGTGCCAGGCACCTCCCGGTCCCCATGTACCTGCTTCTTCTGATGAGTCGGGGTCCAGGACATTCACAGGACATGTTTTAACCAGAGGACGGGGGGAGTGTGATGACAAGACCCTCGTGGGTCCCTGCCCCTCCTCCCTCAGTCTCTGCCCTCTGCAGAGTCCCTCCTGCTCGTCCATTTTCCTACCCGGAGCTCCCAGATCCCGACGTTCCATTCTCCTGCCCCTCGGGGCATCATTATCTCTATTAAGCGTGTAGTGAGTTTTCACACAGTAAGCCCCAGAACTGCCACCCACTGTCTTCTTAAAGTGACCATATTTTTAACAAGAAAAATCCTTTCCAGTTCAGGGTGCACTTGGCGGCAAGGGGACAACCTGACAGGTGTCAGAATGAGATGAGCATTGGATGTACCTGACACAGCCAGGTGTTAGCAGAGTGGAATTCACAAACGAGCAGAGGATCAGAAGGAAAGCAGGGCCCACCCTGCAGTGTTCACTTAAAAAGCCAATTACCAAGCACTATATGGTGTGATGGCTAATTAATATTATAATATACATAATACAATCACATGTATTGACATAAAAAATGCAAGACTCTACAACAAACTCCCATCAGTTATTATGTCAACATGGTGGGATTCACCTTATCTGTATTACCTACATTTT
>NW_011904057.1:0-1735 GCF_000151845.1 Pteropus vampyrus | reverse complement strand
TAAAGATCTATGCATCCCTATGTTCACAGCAGTGTTATTCACAATAGCCAACATATGGAAGCAACCTAAGTGCTTATCAATGCACAATTGGATAAAAAAAAATAATGGTACATATACATGATGAAATATTACTCAACCATAAAAAAATGAAATCTTACCATTTGCAACAACATGGATGGACCTAGAGGGTATTATGCTGAGTAAAATAAGTCAGACAGAGAAAGACAAATACCAGATGATTTCACTTATGTGTGTAACATAGAAGGAACGAAAAGAAATGAACAAACTCAACAAAAATAGATTCACAGATACAGAGGACAAAATGGTGACTGCCAGAGGGGAAGTGGGTTGGGGTGCTAGGTGAAAAATGTGAAGGGATGAGGAAGTACAGATTAGTAGTTACAGAACAGTCACAAGGATGTAGAGTACAGCACAGGGAATACAGTCAATATTATTGTAATGGCTGTATGTAGTGCTAGCTGGGTGCTAATCGGGGGATCACCTCGGAAATTATATAAATGTCTAACCATTGTACTGTATACCTGAAATGAATATAATTTTTAAAATAACAAAACCAAAAAAATTATTAAAATATAAATTTTATAGATAAAAAAATTTTAAATGTAAATTTTTAAATTTTTTACTGTAAGAAAATAAACTTTAAAATTTTTTTTAAATGATGCCTTTTTTCCCATCCTTCTCAAAAATACAGTGTTTCTCTTAAGCAGAGGAGAGCATTTATATAGATGGCAGTTAACCAAACACCATGAAAACAATGAGAAGCAGCAATAAAAATGAGATAAAACCAAACCCTTTTAACTGATCTCTTCCTCAGCCAAATCCTGATAAGATGAAATATGTCTACGTGGCTAAGGTCCTTTCACACACTGTCCTCAGAGCATAGACAGTCCACCCTCATCTGCTGCTCCAGATCACGTCACCCACCTTCCCACCAGCTTGTTTCATGCGTTATCACCAAAGCTATGCCCACTGAAGATAATAGCCTGGCTAATTTTTATAGACTACGTAAAAATTGGCTGACAAAAATCCAGACTTTTTATACTGCTTTCTGCTTTATTTGAACAAAAAAGAGCCATCATCACTCTTTCTAAAAAAATCTATCCAGTTCTTACCAGGTGACCTTCTACAGTATACTTTATGTTCACTGCTTCCTTCCCAACAGTCTTTTAAGAATTACCAGAGCAGAGAAGAACTATGGATCAGGACAAGCCACTTCACCAAGCTCCTAACCTATAAATGAAGGGGCAACCCTGAATTATCTCTAAGAATACCTCAGTCTCAGATGGGTCTGTCTGTGTCTATGAATCATATAAACAAAACCGAATGCAGAATTAGAGTTCCAGCAAACTTTAGTAAGACTTTAAATCCTTGAAATTTCAATCAAGTCATTTCCTCCAGTGTAAAATAACTTAAAAACTTAAGACCCAGTTCCTCAGCAAACCTTATCTGAATATCTGTGGGAGACAAGTAAGGTGCGAAGAAAGGAAAGAAGCATCCCACTCTCTAATATTTGGCTCTGCGAAGTTCATGTAAAAACCCTAGAATTACCTGTTTATCACCTCACAATGAGCACATTAACAATATAGTCAGCTGGCAGGACAAGTGATGAATCCTACCCTAGTTGAGAAACAAATATTATTTTGGAAATTTCTGGACAGCAGGAACTGATTTGGGAGAATGGGGGGAAAAAACTATTTCGACTACAGCTCTTATC
>NW_011904056.1:0-2851 GCF_000151845.1 Pteropus vampyrus | reverse complement strand
TCTTGTTATTCCTTAGATAGACAGCCCTTTTTTTGCCTCCTGGGTTCTATATCTTTCAGTTCTTCTCATTGTTATAAACAATGACACAGCATGTTACTCACAAAAGAAAATTACTTTTTCAAAGGAGGCACTCAAGCTGCCCTTGTGAAGTTGATGCCTCTAGTTTGTGAAGGTCAGTTTGCTGAAGGCAAAGTCATAGGCAATCTTCTCAAGCATCTTAGGGACTATCTATCACCTCTGTGTTTAGACCATGCCTACAAACCTGTGTTACAACTTACATTCTGGAGAGATGGCATCTGACCAAACTCCCATCATGACAAGGAAACAAGAAAGGAAACGGTTAGTCTGATTAAAGCCAGCACAATGAGTGAGTTCTCTGAGTTCTAAATTCCCTAAGAAGGCATTCCCCTGTAGCTGTTCAAAAGAAGAATGAAAGTGGCTGACCTACTCAAAAATACTGTGTATCTCAGTTTCCTGAATGGTTCAATTTATTCTTTACTATTGTGCTGACATGTCTATCTCTCTAAAGTTCATAGGACATTACCCTTATGATCAGAATTTTTCTTTGTTCTGGTTTTAGATAGAGCTGCTCAAACCTTGAAACTTATAGAGGCCTCTCCCACCATCTGCCTGTTCTTCTGCCATAACCCAAAGACTATGGTCATGAGACATGCTAGACCTTAACGTGATCCAAAAAGAAGAATGGAGTAACCCATTCTTAGTGTTTAAAGGGGCTTGGAAAACTCAGGTCTGATCCAGGCTGGCATCGATAGGAGAAGGATCCAATGTCATAGGATGGGATGCAGCAGCAAGAGCCTAAAGTCTTTATGATATTCATTGTCTATAGTTATCTGGTTATGTTCAGGTTATAGCTGAACAGCAAATTTATGAGTGGGGAATTTGGATCCAAGCTTCAGGCCACAGGAATTCTCCCGGGTTCAAGGTCCAGGGATTTACTTCCTTGAGGGTTCAAGGAACCTCATGAAAAATAACCATCTCTAAGGAGAGAAAGTTTCATAATGTAGTCAGTCATAAAGCCTGAGGGCACATACAGGATGTTAGGGAAGAGGCAAACACCCAATAGACATGTCCATTACTAAATCTTATTCCAAGTGCAACACATAAAAGATGAGGACAACAAGACTAAGTTCAAATTCCACTTGTGTTTAGTGATTGAAATGTCAGCTCAGCACTAAACTTGGTGCTCATCACCTCATATCCAAAAAGTGCTGAGCCTAGAGGCTGATATTTAATATCTGTTATCTAAGCTGTGCTAGAGAAGAGCCTAGCCCTTTGAGCCTCTATTCCTACTTCAATCCCCCCAGGCAGGTAAACCTATTAATCCCACTGATTGAGTCTCTCAAAATAGTATTATAAATAGATATGTCTCAATATCTTTTGTGATGGTTAACTTTATGCATCAATTTGACCAGGTTAAGGGATGTCTAGAGAGTTGATAAAACATTTCTGGGTGTGTCTGCAAGGATGTTTCTAGAAGAAATTAACATTTGATTCAGTAGACTGAGTAAAGAGACCAGCCCCGGCCAATGTGGATGGGCATCATCCTATCCCTTGAGGGCTCAAATGGGACAAAAAAGATAAAGGAAGAATAAATTCTCTCTCTCTTCTTGAGCTGGGACATCCATCTTTTCCTGCCCTTCAACTTTGAAACTCCAGGTTCTCAAGCCTTTAGACTCAAGCAGAATTATGCCACAGGTTCCCCCAGCTTGCAGAAGGCAGATTGTGGAATCTTTTGGTCTCCACAGTTATATGAACCAATTTCTATAATAAATCTCCATATACATATGTATATGTATATATCATATTTATTATTTCTCTAGAGAACCATGACTAATATACTTTTATTCAGCAAGTATGTACTGAATACCTACAAAGTAGCAAACACTCTGCTAAGCTCTCAATTACAAAGACCTGATCCTTCCTTCAAAGCATTCACAGATTAGTTGGAAACACAAATAGCAAAGAAATCATTATAATACAATGTGATGGGTGCATTATTAGAGTATGTAGAATGTCATAGCTGTGTACTAAAGAGGTCCCTAACCCGACTTGGAGATTTTAAGGAAGTCTACATAAATACAGTCATCCAAGAATATTCTTTTTTATTTTATTTAAACATTTTATTTTATTAAATATCTTTTTTATTTTAATATTTTATTTAGCTGCATACTAAACAGCGAGCAGGAATGAGTGAGCAGATATGTGGGGAATGGGCATTCTAAGCAGAAAGAGAATGGCATAAGTAAAAGCAAAGGCAAGACAAGAACTGTGTGCACTAGGGATTACAAGCAGTTTCATTTTGCTGGAACATGATATATGAGGCAAGGAAGGAAGGAGATGAAGGCAGAGAGATCAGAACATGGAGGGCCTTGCATGCCCTGCCAGTCATCTTGGACTTTACCTGGGGAACCATTATGATCCCTAATTATTAGCATAGCTAGTAAGATTGGTATTCAAAAAAAATAAGAACATGTATTATTTCTCTGGAATCAGTATTCAATCCTAAATGACCCCACAATTTACTGTGTGATTTTAGAAATTTTGATTAACTTTTCGAGAATTCGTTTTCCCCCTATCTCTAAAATGAGGGTCACAATAATTTATAGTTTTTGCCAGGATTAAATGAGATAAAACATTTAAATGAGTAGAGTCAGAACTGAAACCCAGTAAAAAATCAAGAGCCTTAACAGTTGTGACTACTGCCTACTCTGAGTTTTATTAGATAATAGAACAGTCTTCATAGAAAATATTACTAATGGAGAACCTCTTCTTCACCATATTGTTATATTTAATAAAAAAGTAAAGCAAGATCATTCTCCCCTACAATTTC
>NW_011904055.1:0-2518 GCF_000151845.1 Pteropus vampyrus | reverse complement strand
TATTATTTATTTCCACTGCTCCAAATTTGGCAGCTGCCTACAGCATAAAACCCAGACTTTTTTGATGGAATATGGACTCTGGTCCTAACTACTATGCTCTCAGGCAAGCTACCTAACTGAGCATCCTTTTCCTCAACAGTGGAGTGAAGATAATAAGGGTCTTTACTATGGTTGCAAGGATGAAACGGAATAGTCCGGGCCAAGTAGTTAAATTAATGGCTGGGGCATACAAGGCTCGATAGAAGTTGGCTATTATTATGATTAGCTCTTTCTGAACATGCCTCGTTCTAACATGTCTCCATGCCTCTGCAGATGTTCATTTATTCAGCGAATATTTGTTGAGTGCCTCTTCTGTACCTCCTCTGAAGGGATAGAGCAGTGGATAAAACAAAGTACATGCTCCATTAGGTTTATATTTTGGTGTTCTGTCCAATGAAAACATTTTTCCTGAACTCCTGGCCGATATCTTTAAACATTCAGAAAGTGAGAACAAGTTTGGACACTTCAGCCTACTTTATAAAATCTTTATACTTAGCTATATTTGCTTCAGATACATATATTTTTTAACAAAATAAAATATGACAGGTAAAGTCGAAGGCTCCTGTATATATCTCTTCCCTATTCTCCTTGTTCTCCTTCTCTCCTTAGACGTAACCTGCTTAGTAAATTTGATGTTTCACATCCCTAGGTGTTTTTATGTTCTTACTACATGTGTCTATAACTCTGAACAAGCTGAAGTAATGCTTTGCCTGTTTTCAAATTTTATGTAAATGATGCTATAGCATTATTTAGTTTTTTTCCCCTCTGGGCTAACGTATTTTTGAGGTTTATCCGTATGAAGCATTTGACTCTAGTTCATTCATTTTAATAGCTGAATAATTGTCTGTTGAATGAATATACCACAACTTATCTGTTCTCTTGTTGATGGACATTTCTTTCCAATGTTTTTTCTTTCTTTATTCTCCGTTACTATACATCCTCTCCAACTCTTAATAATGTCAGAATTTTTAATTTCTGTCAATCTGATAGATATGAAGTGCTAACTCATTATTGTTTTATCTTTTATTTCCCTGATAACTAGTGAAGTTAAACTTATTTTTATATCTTTATTGAACATTTAGATTTCTTCTTCTGAGAATTATCTGTGCATATGCATTGACCAATTTATATTGGGACATTTTGTTTTTGTCCTATCGATTTGCAGAAATTCTTTCCATATGCTGACCACAAATCCTCTATAAATTATATGCTTTGCAGCTATTCTTTTTCAGTTTGTGGCTTCTTATTTCACTTTATTTATACTGTCTTTTGTGGAACAGAAGCTTTAATTTTAATTTAGTCAAATTTAGCAATATACCTTCATGGTTTGGTCTTTTAAAACAATCTTGTTTAAGAAATTCTTCCCACTTTCAAGTCATAAAAATAGTCTCCTATTTTTTCTTCTGAAAGTTTACAGTTTTGTTTTTCACATTTAGGTCTTTTATCCACATGGAATTTATTTTTTGTATACGGTGTGATGTAAGGAACCAACTGTATTTTTTCCATATGTACATTATATCCGATTGTCCTAGACCATTTATCCCATAGTCCATCCTTCCCTCACTGATTTACAAAGCTACCTCTGTTATGTATCAAGTTTCCATATATGCATGGGTTGGTTTCTGGGTTCTGTGGCCTGAACCATTGACCTGTTTAACTAGTCTTATACTTACTGTCTTCAGTATTGTAGCTTAAATAATTCTTGGCATGGGGTCACCACTCTACCTTGTTCTGCTTCAGAAGTCTCATCTATTCTGGGCCCTTTGCAACTTTATGCCTCGTTTAAGGCCAGCATGTTAAGCTCCATTGAGAAACCCTACTGGGATGCTGATGGAATTGCAGTGAATGTGGAAACTGATTTTGGGAGTGTAGATTTACATTCTTCACAATACGTAGTGCACTTGTCTTTAAACATGGTTCATCTTTCCATTTATTTAGGTCTTTTCCAATTGTTCAATGAGGTTTCAGAATTCTTTTCATAAAAATCTCGGACAGATTTTGTTAGATTTATTCCCAGATATATGCTCTCCTTTTTAAAATTCTTGGGCTATTGTAGATGTTATCTTTTTTTTCTCAAAATTAAATTTTCTAATTGTTTATTACCATTATATAGAAATGGTATTTATTTTTAAATAATTATCTTAATCTGAAATACTTCTAATTTGCTTCTTCCTATTAAAAGCTTATACTTTTTATTTATTTACCTTTTTATTTTGAACAATCTTATTTGCATTGGCTAAAACTTCCAAAACAATGTCGAATAAAAATGGTGAGAATGAGCATCCTTAAAAGCATCTGATTGCAAATGGAACGGCTCTAATGTTTCATCAACAAATGTGACATTTCTAGCTCTAGTTTGCTAAGTGTTTTCTGAAACTATGAGTAGATGTTAAATTTTATCAATATTTTCGTCTATTAACATGCTCATATAGTTTTTCTCCTTTATTGTGTTAAAGCGGTAAATAAAATTTATAGATTT
>NW_011904054.1:0-2098 GCF_000151845.1 Pteropus vampyrus | reverse complement strand
TAGGTCTCATATGTCACCAATACACATTCAGCCATTGTTAGTAAAGCCCAGCCACCTTGCCAAGGGGCTGGGCTTGAAGTGGCCTCCTGCCATGACCACACACTGGACTGGCCTCTGCCCACCTCGCACAAACCCCTAAACCCTGACATAAAGTCAGCGGGACTCTCATCTAGAGCAGTGGTGCCATATACCTTTACAAGTCCAATTTAGCTAAACTCATTCAACACAGATGCACAAAGCTACAGACACGGAGCCTCCTGTCAGAGGGACTTCTATCAACACGGAGTGGGAAGCTGGAGTACTATTTAGATTCCACCTCACCAGGCACCGAAAGCTTATTTCTTCCACATGAGGGAGGCTAACTGACAGGAAGAAACTGTCTGATTTACCTTAATAAACTCCACAGCACCCAGTTCAGTAAATGGCATTCAGAAAGCGTATATGGAATGAAATCTGATACACTTGAAATGACCAAATCAATCTTTCATTTGTCATGAAGTGTTTTAAAACGGGCATCCAGTGAGAAAATGATTTTCCTATTCCCCTCCAAAGAGCTGTGGACTAACTGGCATACAATGGTGTTTTCAAATTTTATTCAGACGGACTCTGTGATGCCACATGTTCTTGCATTTTTTGTTAGCTGCTCGAGAGAGTGAGTCAGGAGGCAAGGAAGGGAAGAAGGAGACCTATGGTAGGCACTGTGTTTGTATCTTGTGAGGGTCAGTGGAGCCAGCTCCCCGAAAACAGCTCCTCCCAAGAACCTGGGCACCAACAGCCACAGACACAGGGATGGGGGGAGGTAGGGGCCAGGAAAGCCGTCAACATCCTTTAGGGTGTTAGTCTGTCATATTCCATCTTAAATTCAATTGGCTGGGAAGTTCAGACGGCTGTTCCCTTTCCACCTTGCTCCAAAGAATCGAGGCAAAATGGGGCAGATCACAGAGGAGAAAACATTTTCACAGCCCTCCTGGGACTGCCATCCTTCCTTTTGAGAGCCCTGAAAACCTAGAATTATCTAACTGTGAGATTTTCTCTTCAAGCTGTCCCCTGGCGCTCCATTAATTAGCAAGTCTCTTATTTAAACCCACTCACTCTTCATCCTCCATCTTGTGATCCTGCAGTGAAGTCATAAGGCTGAATTGGGTGCCGCCTCCTAGTTTCCATGACAACCAGCTATACTCACCCAGGTAAAAGTTTGTGCCTTCACTATAAGGCTCCTGAGAGAGCGAACCAGGGTGATGAGAGAGACAAGCTCTTATTCAAATACAAAATACCCTCTAGAACAGCTCCACAAATCACTCTGTGAAGTAAACTGATTTGCACAACTTCTTCCTTAGTTAGGTCTAACACAATTGCCTTCCACACTCTCTCACCAGCTCCTGTGTCCATAAATCTTTCTAAGGAGTATTTGTCATTGGTCTGCCTCTGGTAAAGAAATCAGAATTATGATATGCTAGTCTTTTTGACATCCTTTTTAACTTAAAATTAATCTCGTTTCCTTATTTGTTTATATATTTTCCCCAGAAGCCTCTTCCCTTCCCTCAAGTAAAACGCACCCACCAAACGCACACACGCGTGCGCACACACATCCTTTCTTGGACCATATCAAATGCTTGGTTCCTCGGGTAGTTGTCAAGCAGAACCAAGGCCCCTGTATGTGATTCTACTCCCAACGAAGTAAGGGCCAGCTCGGAATCTGAAAGTAATCTGGCCACCCAGACCACTGCGTGGAAGCCTCCCATTTGCCCTTCTCCAAGGTGCTGCTGCAGAAGCCATGGCCCCACGACGCTCGTACTGAACTTTGTAGCAGGGACCATTGGCTCTGTGCGCACTGCACCCCTGTCCTCATCTTCCCCTCTGCAATCACTATATGACTCACGCCAATGAAAGCGGGGCCTTCTGGGAAATGGACACCCACTAGGAAAAACACAGCATCGCTGCCCAGTCACTCCCGTATCGCGTTCAGATTGCCACCTCCCTTGGCCGAGTCATTGTGTGAGAGGTATTTGAGCTGGTATTTAGGGTGTAGTTTCAGGGTTATATTCTTCAGTCATCAGCTCCATCCTGTCCATGGAAAGTGGAAAGCCAAGTTCCCAGG
>NW_011904053.1:0-2482 GCF_000151845.1 Pteropus vampyrus | reverse complement strand
GATTCCAGAAACTTGGCTCTGAGCTCATTGGGGGCTGAAACAATGGCCCCTGTTACCCAGAGGGGTGCTTAGCTCATCCTAGACATCCTACAGACCCCTAAACTTTCCCCCGGGAGAGGGAGGTTAAACCAGGAGATGTTTCAGTCCACGGAGAGAGGGTCTTTTCACATGGGGAGTTGGCCTGTTAGAGAGTAAGCACCCCATCCCTGGAGGCATGCGAGGAACTGCCGAGCGGCGCCCGTGGGTGCTGCTGTAACTGGGGAACATTCGGTCACCTCCAAGTTCCTTTCTGCCATTGACTGTCCATGACTACTTAAACCTTTTATGTGTTTTTAAGTATAGGCAACACTTCCATGTCATTCAAAAATCAGAAAGCACCGAACTAAACCCAGTGAAGACGGCTCCTTCTGCCCTCACCCCAGACCCCTGGCTCCGCTTCCGGAAGCCCTGGGCGATGCCAGGCTCTCGCGCCATCTTCCAGAGTGTGTGTGTGGCACCAGCACATGCTCTAAATGAATACACGGTCGTGTGACTTTTCACTTCAGGTCTGCCTCTTGCTTCTGTCTCTGACAGTGGGTTTTGGGGCGATACGGGATGGTCCACATCTATAACCCAGGGTAACGCCCACATCATGGGGAAATGTCGTCGGCACCCAGAGAAACTCCTGCCTGGTGGTCTGAATCCCTGAGAAAAAGTTCAGTGGCTGTCTGGGAGCAAACACGCCCAGGCCCTTGCGACGACCGCGGGAACTCCTCAGGCCACCAGGGGGCTCCATGGAGCTGCCGTGACAGCATGTCCAAAGGTGGCCAGGACAAGCCTGGAGGAGCCTCAGGGAGGGAGGGAAGCACCTGGGCTGGGGCGCTGCATCCTGGATTTCCAGAAGCCTCTTCCTCCCTCCTCCTGCCACACTCCTTGTCCAGGAATATGAGGACAGGAAGGTGAGGTCACTTGTGACCCCACTCGCCTCTCCTGAAAAGAAGTTTTAAAGCAATCCTTGTTGTTTTCATTCAGAGAAGACAGAGAGGAAGGGGTTGTCCTGCGCATGCAGCCACAGCCCCTCAGCGCCTGGGCCCCTGGCTGCCTCCGCAACACTCCCTAGGGACCTGACGGCCTCTGCTCTGTCCATTTGCCCGTCTCCGAAGGCACCCCCGCAAGTCCGTCCCTCCTGCGTCTGCTTGTGCTGGTGCCTCTGTCTGGGCTGCCCCTGCCCTTCTCAACCTTCCTTTCCGGCAGTCTGCAGGCCGGGCACACATCTTGTTGGGAGCCCACGGGGCCAGCCCTGGCCTGATACAGGCATCAGATTGCCCCATCCTGAGGCTACAGACTTGGCCTGCAAGCCCAGAGCTGGGGCAGCTGGGCAGGCCATTGTCCCGAGGCCTGCAAGGGTCTTGGTCCGTTTCCACCTCTTTCTCTTGGTCCCAGCTGGCAAGACGGACCAGAACAGGATCGAGCTGGAATCCCGACTGGAACGGGGAAGCAGGAAACCTGTTTGGCAGGCTCCCCTGTCGCCTCTCAGCTCCGTGGGAACAGTCCTGAGCCTGCGCAGGCCCAGGACTGTCACCACTAACAGACTTGAGGCCGGCCATTCCAGAGCCCACTGCTCCTCCCCCATTGGGACAGACGGGTCCTCCTGCAGCTGCGCCACCCCGAAGGATAAGGATGCAGACGTGTGCTGAGTGACAGCGCGGCCCAAACACGGTTCTCACTCACTCGGCCCTCACCACCGTCTTGGGTTTTGCACCGCTGTGCAGGAGAAACGGAGCCGCAGGAGAGGTGGCTTGTCCAGGGAAGATTTGGCCCAGCAGCCTGGGCCCAGGCTACACTCTCAACCAGCAGGACACACCGCCTTTTGGAGTAGGCGTACTTTGCCTGGGGGGCCGGGGCGGGGGTGGTGTCTCTGGCTGAATTTTCAGTGTTACTGTTCACGAATGTCCACTGGGTGCATGGCCGAAGGCACCTACAAGCTAATGGGCTGGAGTCCCCGAATGAGTCCAGGATTGATGGAGGTGAGGGACCCCACACCCCTGACGCGGGCCCATGGATGCAGGCCACGCGATACAGGCCTCTCATCTTCTGCATGGTCCTAGGGCCGGCCGGGACAGGACGTGCCTAAGTCTGGGCACCAGCCGACACCTGGCCCCAGTGATGCAGTCACCCAGACCTGCCTGCCTGGAGCACTGCCCTCCATAATAATCATTATAACTTTTAGTTTCTATCGTGACAATGGAATAACCGTGGGACGTAGCTCGACATCGTGGTCAGGGACCAGAGTCCACGTCAGGCAGACCTGGCACCCAGGGACCCTAGGCCAGCAACTTGACGTCCCTTCATCTCGATTTCCTCCTCTGCAGAGTGGGATGAGGTCGCTGTGAGCCATCAGTTCCTGCGGCTGCCCGAGGCAGGGGTGGAGTCCTGGCTAGGCCAGGGTGGGGGTGGGGGGACATGGAACTTGAGCCTCAGCCATGGGAAGGCGTCCCCGAGA
>NW_011904052.1:0-2363 GCF_000151845.1 Pteropus vampyrus | reverse complement strand
TACTCCCTAAATTGAAGAAACAAAACAAATTCTGCGGAGACCAAGGTACATAAAGTTCATAGGAAAGAGTATTGAAGAAGAGAGGGATGCACAAAGAACTCCAGAGATCTATAGAGGGTTCCCCTCAAGTATTATTCTCAATAATAATCAGCACATTAATGAGAGGGAACTACCCAGAGCTAAGGAAAGACCAGAGAACAGTGTCCAACACATACTGCCTATTACTATCTGCCAGACTGGAAAAATTTGTGGGGCATTGTGTACAGTGCACAGGAAGATATTGCCTCAGGAATGAGGAGTAATTAGCCCTAGACAGAGAATTACAAATCACGAAAGCAAGGCTCAAAGGATCAAACTATTTCTAAGTAACTGAAATACATCTCAGAGCAAAGCTAAAGAATATTTATAGGAATAAAAAAAAATCTAGCATGCAACAAGATAAAATTCATAATATCTAGCATCTAATCAAAGATTACTAGGCATGTATAGAGAACTCTAAAGATTCCACCAAAAAACCGTTAAAACTGACCAATGAATTCAGTACAGTAGCAAGATACAAAATCAATATTAAGAAGTCGGTTGCATTTCTATTGTATCAAAAACAATAAAATACCTAGGAATCAAATTAAGTAAGGAGATAAAAGACCTGTTCTCAGAAACTTATAAGTCATTGAGGAAAGAAATTGAAGAAGATACAAATAAATGGAAGGATATACTGTGGCCATGGACAAGAAGAATTAACATCATTAAAATGCCCATACTACCTAAAGCAGTCTATAGATTAAATGCAATCTCTATCGAAACACCAAAGGCATTTTTCACAAAACTAGAACAAATAATCCTGAAATTTATATGGAATCAGAAAAGACCCCGAATAGCCATGGCAATCTTGAGAAAGAAGACCGAAGTTGGAGGTATCACACTACCTGATATCAAACTGTACTACAAGGCTACAGTAATCAAAACAGCATGGTACTGGCATAAAAACGGATACATTGATCAATGGAACAGAATAGAGCCCAGAAATAAATCCATGCCTATACACTCAATTAATATATGACAAAGGAGGCAAGAATATACAATGGGATAAAGACAGTCTCTTCAATAAATGATGCTGGTAGAGTTGGACAGATTAATGCCAAAAAAAAAGAAAGAAAAAAAAGAAACTGGACCACCTTTTTACACCATATACAAGAATAAACTTAAAATGGACTAAAGACTTAAATGTAAGAACCAAAACCATAAAACTTCTAGAAGAAAACATAGGCAGTAATCTCTCTGATATTGCTACTAGTAATTTCTTTTCTCCATATTCTCACCAACACCTGTTGTTCTGATTTATTGATAGCCATTCTGACAGGTGTGAGGTGATATCTTATTGTGGTTTTAATTTGCATTTCTCTGATTATTAGTGACCTTGAGCATCTTTTCATATATCTATTGGCTATCTGTATGTTCTCTTTGGAGAAATATCTGTTCAGGTCTTCTGCTCATTTTTAAAATGGAGTGTGTGTGCGTGCGTGCGTGCGTGTGTGTGTGTGTGTGTGTGTGTGTGTGTGGTGGCTAGGCGTAGAACCAGAGGAGAGAAAGAGCAATCAGGGGGATGGTTTCATAAACTATATAAATGTCTAACCAATGTACTGTATACTTGAAACTAATAACAAAATTAAATGTTTTTTAAAGAAAACAGTCAAATTATACTACAAAGCGACAGCAATCAAAACAGCCTGGTATTAGCAGAAAAAAACAGACACACAGACCACTGGAATAGAATCGAGAGTCCAGAAGTAAACCCATATTTATATGAGCAAACAATTTTCAACAAACAAGCCAAAAAGGTACAGTGGAGAAAGGAAAGCCTCTTCAATAAATGGTGCTGGGAAAACTGGAAAGCCACTTGGAAAAGAATGAAACTAGACTGTTGTCTAGCACCACACACCAAAATTAACTCGAAATGGATTAAGGACCTGAATATAAGACCTGAAACAATAAAATGCATAGAAGAAAACATAGGAACTAAACTCAAGGACCTTGGACTTAAAGAGGATTTTATGAATTTGACCTCAAAGGCAAGGGAAGTAAAAGCTAAAATAAATGAATGAGACTATATCACTAAAAAGTTTCTTCTGCCCAGCAAAAGAAACCATCAACGAGGTAAAGAGACAACCATTCGAATGGGAAAATATATTTGCAAGCAACGCCTCCGATAAGGGCCTAATATCCAAAATAGACAAAGAACTCATATGACTCAATAACAACAAAAAAACCAACCATCTAATTAAAAAAATGGGCAGAGGACCTGAACAGACACTTCTCCCTAGAGGTCATACAAATGGCCAACAAATATATGAAAAGATGCTCAA
>NW_011904051.1:0-990 GCF_000151845.1 Pteropus vampyrus | reverse complement strand
TACAAGATCTATTGAAAAGAGCAACACTTCTCTTCTTTTTCTCATGAGTCTGCCCGGCAAGAGGTAGCAACGCCGTTTCTTTTTCTCTATCATCTCATGAGATCTTCTTCACTCAGATTTGAGAAAAGTTTGAAAAGATTAATTACTACGTAGGATTTGGTATAAGGATCCTGAATTTGCTATCTGGCTCTACTACTTGTTAGCTGTGTGTGTGTGTGTGTATGTGTGACCTTGGGTAACTTTCCTAAGGCTCCATGTCCTTACCTGTAAACTACGGATAACAGTGGTAACTACCCCATAAAGCTGTGGGACGGAGTGAACTAGTGAAGGGTAAGCTCTTAGCAGAGTGTCTTCCTCATTGTGATTGGAATGTGCAGCCCTGACAAATTACTACAAACTGGGGAGGGACTTAAGCCAATTCCACATTATCATACGTTCTGAAGGTCAGAAGTTTACAAAGGGTGTTACTTGGCTAAAATCAAGGTGTGGCAGGGCTATGTTCCTTCTAGAGGCTCCAGGGGAGACTCCATATATTGCCTTTTCTAGCTTCTAGAGGACGTCTGCATTCCTTCGCGTGTGGGCGCCTTTCCTCTTCAAAACCAGAATTGCCCCCACTTTGACTTCTAACCTAGCTGGGAGAAGCATTGAGAAGTTTGGGAGCATTCCCGGTGGGAAGTCTAGACCCACAGTGGAAATGTGGGGATCTCTATGGCCTGTTTGGAGGGGTGAGAGTGACTAGTGAGGGATACAGTGGTGAAGTGTATTGACATCGGATTCTGACAGATCTGATGCATTCGGACAGTCTCTCCAAGGCAAGAGGAAATCTCTAAAGATTGTAACTGTTTTGAGGCTAATCTGACTGATGAGCAGGACTGACTGGAGATGGGGGAGACCGGGAGCCCAGTTAGAAGGCTGTTGCTTTAGTGCCGACATGAAGTCAAGAGCTTAACAGTGGGGTGGGTTTGATGGAAATGAAAGGAAGAGGCTGAT
>NW_011904050.1:0-2450 GCF_000151845.1 Pteropus vampyrus | reverse complement strand
GGGCGAAGAAAGGGAATGAGGGGTAAGCGGGGCAGGAGGAAGGACGGAGGTTGGAAGGCCAGCATCAGGGGACGGCCATACACAGTGACCACTCTCCCAGTCTCTTGCTTTCCAGTCTCTTGCTCCCACCTCTGTAACCCTTGGGGACCCAGGCAGGCCTGACATAGGCAAGGGAGGAGCTTAAGTGTGTACACGCCTGGGGTGTGGCCATGGCCCACACTGCTGCTGGGCCAACCCTGACCCGAAGGCTTGGGCTGGGCTCTTGCCTGCCACCTTCTCCCAGCTCAGCAGTCGCCACCTCCAGGAAATGCTCCCTGACTGTAGATCCCATGGCACATGAGCATTACTGGCCAGGCAGATCTATGCACACGCGCCCCCACCACATGCACAGGTGCAACGCCCCGCCTTGCGCTGGGAACCTCCGCCCACCCTGGCTGGTTACCTGGACCCCAGGCCCCAGAGCTGGCTCCATGAGCAAGAGGGGCAGCGGCTGAGCCCAAGCCTGGGCGCCGCCAGGGAAACTTTGGTGTGAACGGGAAACGTCCCCTCCCGCCCCAGCCAGGGCAGGAAGCGCAGAGTCACGGTGGGGGAGGGGCGCCGCTTCCTCCTGGCAGACCGCAGGGATGTGGGGGGCCCCAAGGCACCCAGGGCCCAGCAAGGAAGCTGTGAGGGACACGGCCCCAGCACCAGGGGCCGGGCTTGGTGCACCAAAGGGCGGGGCCACACTATCCTGGGTGGGAGCCTGGAGTCAGGTACGACTATCTAGGCACAGGTTCTGAACCCTGTATCTATGATGCCTTTCATTCAAGGCACCTACATCTCCCTGACCTGGGTCCAAGGCCTCAGGTCTAGGGGACTATGTGGAGGGCTCATCCACACCTTTGTCTCCCCCAACCTCGTGTCATGGCCTCCTCACTTGGCCCTGCTGGTCTCTGCTCCAGAGACACAGCTGAATAGATCCTAGTCAGCTCTAGTCTCCCCTGACCTCTGAGCCCCTCCCTGGCATGGAGTGGGTCCTGCTCAGACCTGAGCTCCGCCTCTCACCCTGCCCTCTCTCCCTCCATGCCCGCCCCATCTGGTGCTCCCCCCCACCCCAACCAGCTGAGCCCAGAAGGTAACTTTCTTTCCGGGGGGCAGAGGGATAGGCCAGGGACTAGACAGGAGGAGGATGAAGGGGAAAGGGACACATCACAGGCAGCGCCCAGTAGCCTGAGGCTGCTCCCCAGGTACCATGGACCCGAACTCAAGGACCTTCAGAACTGCCTTGGGATGGATGGCTAATTTTTGCCATCCGTGCACCCCAGACCACATAAGCCCCAGGGAAGGGGGCCTGACCCCAGCATCCTGAACCAGACCCCTAAGAAACCTAGGCGGAGCAGCCTTCCACCCTGTGCTTGGGTACCTTCTGTCACAGATCTGAGGCCCAGAAAACTAGGAGAGGGGCTAGGGTCACCAAGGTACAGACCCGCACCTGTACCTTGACAGACGCTTTGCCTGTCAGTTACCTTTGGTGACCTCTCTACCCTCTGAAGCAAGGACACCAAAGGGTCCAACCCTGAAACACCAGAGCTGGGGGTTCCCAGAGGGGATGCCTCAGCCACTACCAGCTTCAGCTGTACCTCTGAGGATGCTGAAAGCCAGACCTTCGTTCTAGGTCAGGGACACTCATGGTTGCTAACCAGCTATCCCAAGCTGACCATGTGACCCCTGACCCCGGCCTCAGTGACCCCACAGATCTCTGTCTACTGTCAAAACTGTCTCAACACCATCCTCCCCTCATCTACCCCCCAAACCATCCCCCATCGTCTCACCCAAAATGTGGGTCCTGAAAGCCCAAATTTGACCATGTCCCCGCCACCACCCGACCAGAGGATAAAGACTCGACTGCTGAGCACGGCATTCCAGACCCTCGTCCAGCCAGAGACCGCTTTACCGGCCTCTCTGCCCCTCCCCATCTGAGTCACATCCTCCTGTCCAGGTCTCGGTCCACCCCGCACCCCACTGCCATCTGTGACTTGGGCTTTTGGTGCTTCAGGAACCTCGCCCCCTTTCTGTGGCCATCACCTAAACAGGCCCTCCCTGACCTGGCTCAAAACTCTGCATACTCCCACTTTTTGTCCCTAGAGCCACACCTTTGGCCTGTCCAGTCCTACAAACTTCCAGCAGCAGGTCCAGGCTGCGCTGGTTTTAGGGCTGAGACAATCAGGGCAGCATCTGTGGGTACTGGAGGAGGCGTGAGGGGTCTCTAAAGCACAGTACTAGGCAGGGGTAGGGGTAGTTGTCTGTCCTGCCTCTGTAGGTCTCACCTCTTCTCCCAGGACGGCCTCAGTATGGCTCTGACCTGGGCCCTGTGGCTTGAGGCTGCAGCCAGAGCCAGGCGGGGGGCCCTGAGCATGGCGGCAGCGCTGCATGTGGAGTGGTCTAGAGCGGGTTAGGAGGAGTGGCTGTGG
>NW_011904049.1:0-1071 GCF_000151845.1 Pteropus vampyrus | reverse complement strand
GTGTGTGTGTGTGTGTGTGTGCTTGTTTATTCCAGTTAATTTCCTCCTTTTCAGCCCCAGCCCTCATTAACCTGGATCCTGTCTGTAAGGTTACCGACGAGAGGAGACTCCCCTTAGCGTGCATAATAGCGAGGCCTGCGTGAGGGATGCCTTGCCTGAAAATCCTTGTTTGTGTCTGCGGAGCATTCGCTGTAGCTCTCACTTTGTAACTCATTCGAACCAACACAAGAAAATCGCCTCATGGCAAAAGCGACAGCAAAAAAAAAAAAAAATGACTGAATAAGTAAATAAATAAATGGGGGGGAGGGTGACACATGGGAGATGGTCTGTGACCATAGTCTGTGACCACAGAAGGGAGCGAATTCTAGAGAATTCCGTGGGTACCGCTTGCAGAAGCTTCTGTCGGGGAATAATAACCCAGGCTTGCGTTCTGTCACGATACCTTTCCTCGTCATTAATTTTAACTCCTATGATACCATTGCTATTCATGAGGTTCCGAAAAGTGAGTGGAACCATCTGGCAAAACTCGGAAGTTCCAGATTTCTCTGAGCTCACCGCCACTGCCCGTTTGCAGGAGCTCCCTGCAGCCCGCGCCAGCACCGGGGCCCAGGATTCGGGCCGGGATCCAAACAAGCAAGGGGAGAACAGGAAGGTGGTGAGCCCGTGAAGTGCGTGACAGCTGACAGAGGGGAGGACAGGGCGCTACCGGACGGAGAGAAGGCTTCTGTGTCTGGGGATCGCGATTCAGGCCGGAATGACAGGAGTCAGTGACGGTGTGGCCCCCCGCACACCAAAAATAACACTTAAGGTCGGTTCCCTGTTAGTCCCACCTCCTGCCCAGCCGCACACTCTCAGGTCACTGGGGGTACTGCCGCCATGCACGGTCTTTAATCCTGGCCAGGACTTCGTCTAAGTCCCCACCTCCTCTCCCGAAATGCGGAGGGAAACGCACCTCGCTTCTTACGGCTTTCCCAAGCCTGCTCCGGAAGGGCCAAGCGGGGGGCGCGGTGGCACACACCCATCCTTCGCCAGCCCAGCTGTCCCTGGCCCGCCCCCACCCCGCCACTCACA
>NW_011904048.1:0-1560 GCF_000151845.1 Pteropus vampyrus | reverse complement strand
ATAAATATATTTTAAAAGGAAGCTTTAAATTGGGACGTATGGGCAGAGATCGCTAGTTTACCCCCAGTATTGATTCTTCTTTTGTTTTTTTTAGTAATAGAACCCCTGCATGGGCACATGGCTGGACAGAGAAAAGGCTGAATTTTCCAGCTTCCTTTGAAATTAAATATGGTCATGTGACTAAGTTTAGCCAATGGGAATGTGACTATGAAAGTAGGGGTGAGAGATGCTACCTGGACCCAAAGATGGAAGCTGAATGTTGAAAGATGAATAGCGGGTCTCCCCCATCAGCTTTGAATCATTTACCCGCCTCCCCGAACACAACAAACATTAGCCATGAAACCACGGGTTTTGTGTGCTGGTTATATTTTTTCAAATATAAATTAAAATAAATATGTATCTGTTAAAAATCAAAATATCGATCCATATACCGTCGACATAAATCTGATTTACTATGCTATGGGTATTTCCCCATCATGCAATAAGAAGTCTTCCTTTATTTCCCCAGCAGCCCTGAAGTCTAGAAATGGTTATAAGTACTTTATAGATGAGGTTCAGAGACGTGAGATGTCCAGAATCAATCACATTGTTGGTAAAGTAGCAGAGTCAGGATGGAGACAAGGTTAAAGACTTCCATGTGTATTACTATAATGATTACATTAAGGCTTTTAAATAGGTTTAATCATTAAATTTTATTTTTTGAATAAAAAAAAAAAAGACTTCCACGTAGAAGGGAAGAGATACTCAAAAGCAGGGGTCAGCAAACATTTAATATAACTGACCAGATAGTTATTTTAGGCTTTGCTAGCCACTCTGTCATGACCAATCAATTCTGCCTTTGTGGAGAGAAAGCGTCCATAGACGATATGTAAATGAGTGGGTGTGGCTGTGTTCCAAGGAAATTTTATTTATGGGTGCTGAAATTAAAATTGTATACAATTTTTACATCACGAAATATTATTCTTCTACTGACTTTTTCCAGCCATTTAAAAATGTTAGAATCATTCTTAGCTGGCAGACATTGGGCAGGATTCAGCCCAAAAGCTACAGTTTGCAGATCTCTGCTCTGTAGTACTGGCTTCAACGGTTTTCAATCTGTTTCCCCTTAGTCTTAGGGCCCAAGAGAACTGCCTTGTTGACACTTTGAGATGGCAGCAAGCTCCTTCTCCCATTTCAACTCCAACGGCCCCCACTTTATCTGTTTTATACACTGAGCTTCCAAATAACAATCAAAGATGTTTATTGAGCATTTACTCTCTGCAAGGACTCTTCTCTTCTTAGGGTCTTACTTCTGAGTGAGGTGGAGCTAGCATTGACCTCATTCAGAGGAATAGAAATTGAGGAAGAAATAAATAAAAGAGGAAAAAGTAGCCCCAAGGTTACCGAGTTTCAAAACAGCTGCCCTGGTATTTTGAATCTGAGCTGGCTGACTTCAGAGCTCTTAAGCTTTATTATTCTGCCTGCAACACAAGATTTTTTCCAAAGAGTCTAATGGCAAAGGAAGGAAGGAAGGAAGGAAGGAAGGAAGGAAGGAAGGAAGGAAGGAAGGAAGGAAGGAAG
>NW_011904047.1:0-1432 GCF_000151845.1 Pteropus vampyrus | reverse complement strand
CCCAAGTCCCTTCCCACAGAGTAGGCAAAAATCATTTTATCAGACGTAAAACTAGTATGGCACTCCACTGCACTGGCCATTTAATGGTTTCCTCTGGCCACAGTATGAATTGTAACCTTATAGAATACGATGTAAGACCTACTGTATTGTTATATTAAGCTCCTTGTTCAGTCTTAATCCTTCCTCTAGGCCCTTCATTCCTGCCAAATCAAATTCCTTACCTATTCTCAAATTGATCATTAATTTTTCAAAAGACATCATTAATACTACTCCATCCACTGAAACATGCTCTTCTCTTTGCATGGCACCTCTCTCTCTCTCTCTCTCTCTCTCTCTCTCTCTTTTTAAAAAATATTTTGTTATTAGTTTCAAGTACACAGTACACTGGCTGGACATTTATATAGTTTATGAAACGATCCCCCTGATTGTTCTATCTTTCTTCTGACTCTACACATAGTCACTACATTACCGATGACTGCATTCCCTATGTCGTGCTCTCATCCCCATAACCATATACCAACTACTAATTTGTACTTTTTTAACATTTCATCCCTTTCTCCCAGCCCTCCAACCCCCCTTCCCTCTGGCCGTCATCAGCTTGTCCTCTATATTTGGCACCTCTCTTTTTAATCACTAAAATTTAGAGGACTTTATCTATCCACTCTTGATATTTTTAAAGCACCTAAAATCATAATCATCTATTTGTTTTTCTGTACTCTCTCTCACTAGTATATAAGTTCAATGAAGTCCAACACCATATTCGTTTGGTTCCCCAGTAATTCTATGTGTGTGCTTGTGTCTGTAACCACACACATATAGTTCAAATAGTATAAACTTTAATACTAGCTGTTTTTTTTTTTCTTCTTCATAAGGGCTTCTAATCTGCTTTGCTCTGTCTTCTACAAATCTTAGAATACCCACAAACCTTGTAGAAACCTAAGGTTTCCACACTCTGTTGCATCTGATTATTTACTGTCTTCCTCACATATTTAAAGAATTGAAAATCCACTTTATTACTTTACCTCTCAGATATTGTCTGTGTGTATATATATATATAACAGTTATATATATACATATATCAGTTTTATATTATTAGACAAACAAACAAAAATATACAAACAAAGCAAGAACCTACCTCTTCCTTTCTAGTCCCAATCAAATGCCTGCCAAGTACCCTGGAAAGGAGCTTGAGTGGCTATGTCTATGTTGCCAGGCCAATCCAGACCTTGTCCTGGGCCCACCTGGTAAGCTTCACCAAGCCTTTTTACTGGTTATGGGGCCACAACCACATGGCATAGGTCAGCCTTCTATACTCAGAGCATCTTCCATTTCTTTATGGGGTAACAAGAGAATGTACCAAATTTAGAATTATAGGATTTCAGCTAGTTAACAGCTGTGTGTCTTTGGGAATATGTCTACTTTGTTGGGGACT
>NW_011904046.1:0-1424 GCF_000151845.1 Pteropus vampyrus | reverse complement strand
GGCTTCTCAGGGCCGAACTCCAAAATTAGATAGGTTCACGCATCTGTCTCAGGCACTGCTGAAACAGCGCCGGACCTTCAAAACGTACCACACGATCACACAGAGCGGAATGTGTGCCTCCTGCAGCCACCAGTCCCCAGGGGGAAAGAGGAAGGAGGTAGCTAAGTTCCCAGAGCCACCACTTTCTCCTCCGAGACTCGCCAACCCAGCAAGTGAGGAGGAAGACAGAGGCCAGGAGCAGTCCCTCCCTGGGGTCCCCTCCACGTGACAGGCAGCATCAGGAGTGGGGAAGAAACATCGCTCCCCGTAAAGTATACTCTAAGGAGTTTTATATCGTTGTCACAGTAAGTGTTCAAACATACATGGCCACTTCCTGGCAAGTATAATGCATTTACTATTATGCCATCCTCATCACAGGATTTTGTCACACGGATCCCTACAGAGGCCAGGATGTCAGGAAGCTCTCGTTTCTACCACTTCGCTGACTCACTGCATGACCTAGGGCAAGCCACTTAACTAGTCAGTGTCTTAATATCCCCATATATAAAGTCAAGATTGTTGATGGGAATGCTCCCCATGGGTAATTCTTCCGTCAGGGGCAGCAATGACTGGATCTTGCAAACTCAGAAAGAGCCAGCCCGCTAAGAGACATCGGAAGTACAGAACTGATCTGCCTTCTTCCAAGAGTCCTTAGCAGATCATGCTTCGATGGAGTTCCTTCTGTTATACACCAACTAAGAGAGAATCCTCCGATAGCCGGGCCACACGTCACCCAGAATGTCGCGCGTACTGAGCAACAGTGGACTGCTTCGCGCCTCTTGGATGTCCGACGTCTGGGCAGCTACGCACGCTCGAATCTATATTTTCTCCCATTGACAGGTCCGAGAGGACATATAGCTTAGATTTTTAGACAACGCTCCATGTTACAAGCCTCTCCTTTTATAGAGGCATATCTTTAGAGCCTCCGTAGCTAAACTCCGGCTGAGTTTAATCCATCCAGTCCTGCAATCCAAACAAGAACCTAAACACAACTTTGTGTCAGTGTCATCAGTGTTAACTGATATGTCATAAAATCAATTAATTACTTTTAAGAAGCAGTTAAGAGTAGCCCTACAATGCTGCCACGTGAATTATTAAAGAAGACGATGTCAGGGTCCTCACCCCCGCCCCAAACTGAAGCTCTGTGTCACCGGGTGGTGAAAAGATGCATTCGGACCTGAATCCTCAGTGAAAATAGTACGGAGTCGAAGGGGCCAAACTAAAGATAGAAAGTGACCAGGCTTAAGAGGCGTGGTGCCCTCATCCTCACCTCCATTCACCTGAGGATGGGCAGCCCTGCCTGGTTCTGTCTTTTCCCAGAGCCCTGCTCATCCCAGAGAAAAGCCCACGCAAGGCCCCCTTCCCCCACCTGCACCCGCTGTTCT
>NW_011904045.1:0-2166 GCF_000151845.1 Pteropus vampyrus | reverse complement strand
ATTCTTAGTGATGCAATGAGGGACTTTGTGCTTCCTGATTTATTCTGGGCTCCCAGGGATTACAGGTCCTGGCAACCAAAGCGTCACACTCTTGCCAGCGGACACAAAGGTCCCACTGAACTACATGCTATGACTACTGCCAGGACACTCTGGATTCCATGCGCCCATGGACCAGCCGGTGAGAAAAAGAGTCCTCATCGCGGCAGAGATAATTGACCCTGACTAGCAGGAGCATGAGGTAGGACAGCTTATCTCATGCTCACACATGAGAGCAGGGCAGAATTAATGTGCAGCCCATGTAATCCACTTGGGTTCTTCTTGGTGTCCTTCGCCCAGCTGAAACATTGCATGGACATGTGCAGCAACCCAGCCTAAAATGAATACAATTACCAAGAAACAGTTCAGAACCTGCAGGAATGAGGGTTTGGGTCACAGCACCAGGTAACTCATCAAGATTTTCCCCCAGAACGAGTGGCCCACAGTTCCCCAAATACATGGGGCAAAGGATCTGTGTGGCACAAGGGGTGAACTGGGACAGTCATGAGGATGCACATGCTCAGATCTCCCTTCAAGAGAATCTGCAGCAACGTGTGTAGTTAACTGTCTAAACTGGGGCTGTGCTCTCCCCAGGCTCTACCCAGCTGGTGACAGAGCATGGTGGGGGTGCTAGAGATGGTCCAGTTCTGCCTGATGTAGGACTCGTCTAATGGATAACGACTGCTTTAGGATTGACTTTCTTTGCGCTGCATTGCAGTCTGAGACTCTTCTACGCAATCTTTCTTCCCTCTCTGCTTTTCACAGGTGTTGGGCTTACATTGGAGTCTTTCCCTGCGTACTTGAACTTTCTCCTGCTTATATCCCTCACAGGCATTTTGCCCCATAAATCTCTTGAACTTATAATTCCATCCTGGACTCTGCTTCCCAGAGGACCTGAACTGACATATTAATGTACAACAATAAACACTGTCAGCTCTGTGAAATATTTGCTTTGAGTCATAAAGCATTTATTTATTTGGGACTACCCTGTATCTATCTACTGAATTAATGCCCTTATATAAGTAGTTCTACAAGCTGTTGAGGCTAAAGCTCATAAAACTACCCTCATTTCAGTGATACTTACTATGTGGCTGAGGTATCAGTTACCACATTTGCCTTAGCTCTCTTGCCAGTGCCATATATTTAGTAATTCAAGGTAGATATTTTCATATTTCTAATATCTAGGTTTCTATTATCGCAATATCTGAATTATTAGGCCAGAGTCTGCATCTGACATGGCATATTTCTATAAATTTGATCTTATATTAAGTAATGGAGAACTGGGAATAGCAAGCAGCTGTAGTCACAAGTGTGTGACATTTTCCATTCAGTCTGGCTTGTGAGGCTATAAATACAAGATTCTTTTTTCACCTTTTAAAAGTTATCAAGTTATTAACTTGGGGCTCAAGGCTGGGATGCAGCTCAGGAACAGAGGTGGAGTCTGAGAGGAAGCAAAGATGGACAAGAATCAGAGATGTGGGTGGGAGCCAGGTGTGGAAGTGGGAATTGGCTATAGGATTAGATATCTATTTGAACACTATTTGGTAATTTAAAATAAAGCTGAATATTTAACAGGTCGTTTTTTTCTTTTTAATTGCAAAGCTATGTACACGCACAGAGTTGGGATTGCCATAATTTTTAGATGAGACACATTTAACTGTGAATCAACAATATTGGCTTGAAGGGGCCAAGTATTTCATTAATATATCATGTTATATTAATAATATATTTGTAGAATTACTGATAGATTTTATCTCTGATGATAATTTCAAATACAATTTTTCAATTACTGCATAAGACCATGTTAATTATCATTTTGGCCAGCTCCTAATTCTTTGTAATCCTCTAATTCATTTCCCAGGAAGAGGTTGATCTAGGTAGACAATAGGCTCTCTCATTAAATAGGGTTGGATGAAATTAAAAAATGAAAATATGGATCCATAAGACTTTCAAATATGCTTTTGTAAGTATTTTATCACTGCCTTTTGGACAGACTTGTTCTCCCACCTTATCCTATGTGCTCTAAGAACTTCAGTATTCACCTGTCAGGGGTCTGGGCATAGCCTTGTTCTTTCTTTGAATTATTTATGCTCACAGCCATATTCTCAGGACACAGTCCTTACTAATTTA
>NW_011904044.1:0-1758 GCF_000151845.1 Pteropus vampyrus | reverse complement strand
CCGCTGGAAGGTGGTGCCCGGAGCTGGAGGAGGCGCGAACCCTAAAGGCTGGCGGGCGGGGCGCAGATGGCTTCCTTCCTGTTAGACCTGGCTCGCCGGATGGCGAGGGGCACCGAGCGAGAGACGGAGCAGGGGAGGGAGTTTGGGAAACCTGCGTGAGAATCGCATGTTCTTACTTCATTTCCTTAGCATCTTGCCCGTTTCCGCCTTGCCGCCAAGCCCCGGCCCTCCTGGTGTCCCCAGCAGTGACGAAGGGCTCTGCGGAGGCATGTTGTGCCAATACCAGGCCAGAGGGGAGTGGAAAGTAACGAACCCGCCATCCCCATCGCTGCTGAGGGCTCGGTGCTGCCTGGAGGGGGTCAGGTGCTTGCAGCCATCGTCGGGGGGACGAAAATGGCCCACCCCGGCAGACTCTGAGCGTTTGACAGCCTAAGCCGGCTGCTGATGAAAGGGTCCAGCTGTGCTTCCCTTTCTTCGAGGGCTAAGACCGGGAAACCACAGGGCTGGTTGGGATGTGAAGGCGGCAGGGCCACCTGGCACGGGCACCTGAGCTTGCTGAGTCGCCTGCTACTTGGGGTGCAATTCGAGACGCCACGCCTTTGACTCCTGAGCGCCCTGCTCCGCGCTGGCGGGGTAACCTGAGTGAGGTCCCTCCCAGAGTGCGGTGGGGCCAGCGCGTGACCAGGAGGGGCCGCGGGCCGATGGGCCCAGGTCTGGGTTTCAGGGGCGGGGACTTGCAGGCGGCGGCTCTGGCAGGCAGCCCAGACTTCTGGAATGCATGTGCTCTGCCCGGTGGGCCAGCCGTGGGGCATCAAGTTCCCTGGCGATGGCAGGAGAACAATGGATGTGGCCTCCCGGGCTCATTAGCTGTGTGAAGGCCTCGGGGGCCCAGCTCGTCCTTGGGGGTGCGCTGGGCTGGGCCCTGAGTGTTGCTGCCCTGCCTCTGGGGCGCCTACTAGAGCCCTTGCCAGCTCCGGGAGCCCCACAGGTCAGGGAACTGCAGTCAGGGCGGGAATCAGGCCTGTGACTCATGTCACGTGGATGGCCTCTGGCGACATTGGTCGGGAAGCGGCCCTGTGCAAAGCCACCATGTTTCTATTGGCATATTTGTCGGCTGGGGCAGGCACGTTCCCGCCTGGCACTGGCCGTGCCTGGGTAGGACTGCTCTGAGCACTGCGGCTGTGTCGCCTCTTACGGAGGGGACGTGCTTTTTGCATTCCGGCGTGTTTAACATGTGGCGGAGGAGAGCCAGCTGAAGTGCAGGCCTCAGGGTGCACAGAACAGGAGCCAGATTCTCGGGGGGCCGTCGCATCTGGATTCTGTGGGAGAAAGAAAAGGCGCTTTCTCATTCAGGATCACCTGGCTCGACTCGGGGCGGTCCGGACTTACACAAGTTGAATTAAGAATGTGACATACTTAGCGAACATATTTACGACAGAATCTTCGGGTAAGAAGCCTTTGCCAGAGGTGGTGACACCGAGGCAGGCGTCGAGCTGGCATCCTGTAAGGTCTGGGAACGAGGCTCGTCCTCACTCTTGTGGTCGGCGCCTCCTTAGCCGGGACGGGCTCGGCAGGGGGTGGACCGTGGCTGAGCGAGTGCCGGTCTTCCCGGGTGTGCGGGGAGCCCAGCTGCTCGTCAGGCAGCAATGGTGCCGCCCCCGGTCAGTGCCCTTTCTCCCCTGAGGTGGCTCCCATGGGATGGGACACTAAGACATGCCTTCGGCGGGCCTCAGAGCTGAGGAAGTAGGTGTTTGAAAT
>NW_011904043.1:0-2610 GCF_000151845.1 Pteropus vampyrus | reverse complement strand
TTGTATTATTAATATTATTATTATTTTCAAAGCACTGCAATGAGGACTGGTCTTTCTTCCCAGGTCTCAGTTATGGTTAAATGGATTGGCCAGTCAATGTCCAGATCTTCTTTTTTCATCAAGCATTACAAGATTACAGGCCTTGTGGAAGACTCAGACACAGTCTTTGCCCCAAGGAATTTGTAATCAGATTAAGTGCATTTATTGCCAGTCTTTCATTTTGATAACATAATATAAACCTGGAAAATCTGGACCTTAATGCCTTCATTCCTCCTTGTGTATTCATTCTCCTTCCTCTATGCTTACCTAAATTCTACCTATCTCTCAGGACACCAGGTAGTTGCTGGAGATGTCCGTCAGGGTCAAATCTGTGAAGCAAAACCACACGGTACAGAGGCTGAAAGTGCCCTAGGATGCTAGCCACTAGGTGCTGCCCGCCCCTGGACCACAGAAACTGTGCCTTCTGCAAACACCTGATGCTATGGAAGTCACCACACTGCAGGGGTTCAGAGCTGGGGGAACTGTCCACTAAAGGAGCTTGGGGAGCAAACACACTGGAACCAGGAACCGAAGACCTGACTCCTCAGTGTCTCTCCCCCGCTCTCTAATGACAAAGCTTAACAACTATTTCCTCCATTAGTTTGCAAAGAAAAAATATTTAAAGGCTCCACCTCCATTTTCAAAGAGCAAAAAAGAGGGAATTTGGAACTAATAGACTATTTGATAAAAGCACAGTGTGCCCCTTTGACTATCAAGCTTCCATATGCAACTCTTTATATCAAGCCGATGTATTTTTGACTGTAACGTCCACCAACGCAGTCTTAGAGTTTACCCCTTGGTCCACTTAGAACATGTCTTCATGTTAACCACGGTACTTAAGCTTCTTGATAAACAGTACAGAGCAGGACTATCGAGCTCTTTTCTTAGCATGGACGGACATCTCTTTGATACCAAAACGTGGTCTCATGGTATCATGGTTTGGACTTTGGCTGCCAGACCTCTTTGTGACTTTTATTAAGGGTCCTTCCAATTAAAATTTTGAGCGATGTTGTTTTTTTAATCCATGCTGCACCTTTTTGAGCCATTTGTGTAGTTTGGATATTCTTTTGTTCAATCAATTTATATTCATTGAATGTTTACTCTGTGATAAGTGAGAAGGGCCACTTCCTCCTACTCAGAGAAGCACTGGCTGGGTCCTTTGATCCTTGCCAATCTTTCCCGGACCTTTTCTAGACCTTGGAGATCTACCTGTATCCTTTGTAAGAACTTACATCATTATCACTATGGGAAGTGAAGATTTTCCCTTCTCAAGCACCCACTTAAGCCTTGAAACTCCTCTTAGTAATTATAAGATACTGTCGTTTCCAAGTTTATTGGGTCCAAATCCAATGGGATTTACCCTCACATGGAAATAAACGTAAGAGAAGTTGGCATGAATTACAAATGTCGGTGCCAGTGCGTGCTTTTTCCATTACCACAAAGTATTGTAGAGATTTCTGGGCTCGAGCCAAAGATTTCTCACCCCTCAAATTCAAAATCAACCAGAGACCCAAGAATAGAATCTCTAGCGCTGAAGCAAATGCATTTCACAGCATTCTCACATTGAAATAGGATTTCGGAATTGCCAAGGAAGTGTCCAGATTCAGAGAACAGGAGAGGCATTCTAGGTAACGGGGCAGAGAGGGAAAGGTCAGACGGAAGACAGGTGATTATTTAGGAAATGGGAAGAGATTCTGGCCTCCCAAGACAGAAGGCCCGAGGGCTCAACGGAGGGACACAGAACATCTAGCTTCCAGATAGTACCTTCCAGTAAACTTACCCTGATATTTCTCCAGCACTGACTAACTTGTGAACTGTGAATGTGTGCAGGTGCCTACCTGAATAGGAAAATTCCAACAGTCCACACTTTTATCTTTTTTTTTGTCGTTGTTGTTTTTGTTTGCCTGCTTTTGTTTTTGTTTTTGAAAATTAGACTGTTTATTTCGGGGAGACAAGTGCTTCTCCTTTGCTGCAAAGCAGCTGCAGTATGAATAGCGGGAAGATTTTCCCGGTTTCATCCTCTTGATTCCCAGAGGGTCCACATTCACCACCCCCAGAGGATGCTGCGGGGACCCTGGCCACACAGGCATGAGGCCACATCCCAGGCTTGTCATTCAGCCATGTCTACAAATGTTCCGTTATTCCCAGTTTCCTGCCCAGTTCTCTGAGATAGAAGTGAACGTTTGTGGTAATTAAAACAGCGTGAAATTTGCACCGTCAGGAAACACAGCTATTTTTTTTCCTCTGCCAGCCATCATGCTATTTATAGCGATACCCTTCACCACTTTTTAAAATTTTTTTTTTTGCTGGGCGATGACATCAAGAAACAGATATTAAGCAAGAAAGCCAATTTACTCCATAAAAACGTCCATTATCTTTATCACCAACAGGTACTGAAAAGTAATCAATTAGAATGCTTTACTTGAGGATGACTAATTGCATTGTTGAACATGTGGTGTTGGGAAGTCACCCTGAGAGCCTAATATTAATCCCTATAACAGGCAAGGCCTGGTCTAAGGAAGATGTGAATTGGTACTACTTCGTCTATCAGGATCTCATTCATCTACAAAT
>NW_011904042.1:0-1355 GCF_000151845.1 Pteropus vampyrus | reverse complement strand
GTCTCTTGTTGTTCTCATCCATGTTTAATAGCCAGGAAAGATGAATCTGCCTGAGAGAAAAGGGGAAGCTGGCAGATGGACAAACGGATACACACGCACACACGCACACACACAGATGCACATGCACAAGCACACACACGCACATACATGCGCACACAAGCACACACACGCACACACGCACAAGCACACACATGCACATACATGCGCACACAAGCACACACACGCACACACGCAGATATGCACATGCACGCACACACACACGCACACACACATGCATGCGCGCACACGCGCGCACACGCACACACACATGCACATGCACGTGCACACACACGTACACACGCGCGCACACACACACACACACAGATGCACATGCACGCGCACACACACACACATGCGCACACAAGCACACACACACACATATGCACATGCGCACATGCACGCGCACACACACACACGCACACACGTGCGCGCACATGCACACACGCACACACAGATGCACATGCACGCGCACACACACGCACACACACGTGCACACAAGCACACACACGCGCACATACGCACACGCACACACGCGCACACACACGCACACACGCACACAGATGCACATGCACGCGCGCACACATGCACACACATGCGCACACAAGCACACACACGCGCACACACGCACATATGCACATACGCACATGCACGCGCACACACGCGCACACACACGCACACACACTAACACACACTCACGCACACACACGCACACTCACGCACACTCAGAGTGAGCTAGAACAAGGCGAAAGGATTCAAACAGACATGAATGGGAGAGAGAAAAGTAAAGAAAGTAAGGAGAAAAGGAAAGAAGGAGAGAGGAGAAAGGGGAGAGGTGTGGACAGAGGGGGAGAGGAAAAATGAGAGACAGACAGACAGACAGAGACAGAGCCAGGGACACAGAGAGACTGAGACAGACTGACTGACTGACTGACTTACTGACTGACTGACCGGCTCAAAGAGAAAATAAACCGGAGCTTTTCGAGACACTCGGGCCTTCAGAAAGCCACTGAAAACGCCCCTTTAGAAGAGAATAACTCCAGCTGTACCTTAAAAAACAAAAACAAAGCAAGACCAAAAACCTCTAATCTCTGGCCTGAGAGCATTATAAAGTGTGACACACACAAGCACACACACGATGTGCGTGAATTTTTCTTTTAGGGACCATTCTCAGCAGAAAGAAATGGAGCATGGCCCGTGGGCCTCAGCAGCTTGCAGTTCTCACAGCTCGCACGCCTTCCAACACCTCCCCTATCTTGGAGGCTCGATCTCACTTCCGTCATCTTGTGTCTCTCCTCTCGCTCCCAAATTGGAACCTT
>NW_011904041.1:0-1537 GCF_000151845.1 Pteropus vampyrus | reverse complement strand
ATCTAAATTTTTTTTTTAAATTCAACATTCTGGAGTACATCTAATTCCAAAGATTTTGAATAAGAGAAAACTAGAAGATTGTGATTAGAACTAACTTGTGATCTTGCCTAGTCTTCTTTACTTCTCTTTGCTCCTTTTGCCATAGTTAGCATCAAAACAAGAATGTTTCTGTAGCTGAAGATTTCTGTAGAAGAGAAGAAAAATCTATTAAATATAACTTAGACAGGTGCTTTAGTGGAAGCTACTTTTTTCATATGTTTTTAAACATTTTAATTTCTTTAGCTTGTTTTGACTTCTATTGTTTGGCTTCCTGTTTGAGTGTTAAGGTTACTTAATCCAGCACTTTTCATAATTTAACGTACATATGAATCACCTGGGATCTCGTCAAAATGTAAGTCTGATTCAGTAAGTCTAGGGTGCGGCTCAAGATTCTGCATTTTTAACAAGTTCCTAGGTGATGCCATTGCTATCAGTCATCACATTTTAAGTAGCAAGGATCTACTCTGTTTTCTCAGGATAAGGATACGAAAGGCAGAGAGATCAAGTTTGTTCAGTGACCTATATACCTAATTAGAAATT
The DNA here is from genome assembly GCF_000151845.1 of Pteropus vampyrus. Classification (NCBI taxonomy): domain Eukaryota; kingdom Metazoa; phylum Chordata; class Mammalia; order Chiroptera; family Pteropodidae; genus Pteropus; species Pteropus vampyrus. Next base: position 958 of record NW_011904041.1, on the reverse strand, counting down.
GTAGGTTTTTATTTTTTAATGTGTCATATTTTTCAGGGTAAGGAAATATTTAAAAACAAAGAGAAATCCTCCTCTTCCCTTACTTAAATGACAACTCATTTATTTAGCTAAGTTTATTCAGTTGTATAAAACTTTACGTTGTATCTTAAGATTTTCTATTCTAACCTTATCACTTTTGAGGATTTGAGGAAATTGATTTATTGAACTGTCTGTATCCAATTATTGATTTAGAGTGCTTATATTTTGGACTTACGTGACTATTAAGAAGCAAATTTAAGTGACCTTAGAACATACTGATATCTATATTATATTCAAATTTAATTTTTGAGGTAGAAACTTCTTTCTATAGAATGGTGAATCATATGTTTTTATTGTTATTATGTATAGTGACTATTAATGCATATTTTCAGACAGTTACGAACTGTAGGAGGTAGTAGAACCATATAATTTTTATGTCTTTTGTGATGCCTATATGAATACTTTTGGTTCTCACTTGCAGTTGAATCTAGCTGGTGTTTATTGTGCTTTCAGCACTTTTAGGGTTGTTGCAGGGCTAGAGGTGGGAGTATGTGTGTGTGCTCGTATGTATGTGCATATGCTACTTGGGTGAAGTGGGACTATGTAAGAATCCTTCTAGCCTTTTAAGATTCCATAATTCTCTAATTCTTTGTAGATTGGGGAAAAGAGGAGAGAACATACTGTAGCCTACACAGGTGGCGATTAACACGATGTGTGTTGCTGGTAGCAAATACATTCAGTTCTGATTTGACAGTTCATTAGTTGAAAGGTATGCTTTGATAGTCTACCTGTTGCATTACCCCAAACTCTGTTAATTTGTTGATTTTCTAAACTCATACATAGGAGGGGACTTTATCAGTGAACTCTTATTGCTATGATGGTAATTATGTTTCTTTTGGGTTGGGGGAATATGAATGCATATAGATTTAATTACACTTTA
>NW_011904040.1:0-1601 GCF_000151845.1 Pteropus vampyrus | reverse complement strand
ATTTGTTTGATAACAGTCAATGCCATGATGTCTAACAAAGGCAGGCCATTTGATTTACCAGCATAACCAGCATATGCATCTCCCTCCACCTATGATAGTCTGTGCCACAGATTGACTTCTGGAGCGAAAATGAGTTGGAATCTTGGATGTTGGAGTGAATGTTAAGTCTGAATTTAGATTTGTTTCTTTATGGTTATGTACAAACAAAAGAAGCAAATCAAGTATAGTCTAAATTTTTATAGTTATAGTCACTGTCCCTAAAATAGAGAATTTCTTTCTCATGATTTTTATTTACTAACACTTATCATAGTTTAAAAAAAAAAAAAAGCACAGAAAGCTTTATCATAACAAAGCACAGTCTCTATTTTAATCCTCAGCACCAGCTCACCCTTTCCAGAGGAGACAGACCTTTTACAGTTTCTGCATTTAGTGTGTTGGTGGTTGTTGCCATTACCTTAAATAGCATGTTTCTCTAGCTCTTTCTTGATTTATAATTTCATATATTACCTATCGACTTCCTGTAATAAAAGACAAAGGTTTATCTCACTTGTATCACTCTCAATACACTCGGCCTCACAATTATATTATTATTTCTCTATCAGTTACCTCTATCTTTTAAAATAACATGCATAAGCTCCTAATTTTGGTTCCATTAATTGAAGACAATGGTTTTTGACTCTATTCTTGATGAGATGACCCCCCCAAACCCTTCTAGCTCCCTTCTTGCTTAGTAGCTGCCAAGTTCTGTTGGCAATAAAATTGCTTTCACATTGCCACGGCTGGTAAGCTTGCATTCTATTCTGTCACATATTTGGGTCTCCCAAGCTCTCTCCTTTGGTTATATGTATACGTTTAAAGTCAATGGGACCATATAAATAATCATATACCAGTAAAATTCTGTAATTACATATTCTTCTCTTTAGTTTCAATATTTTAGTCCTGTGCAACTTCAAAGTAAAAATATACAAATAAATTATTTTTTCTTATGCTACATTAATTACTTAAAAATCAGGCTATGTGTTAGCTTGCTCTGTATCTGGACTATACTTATCTCCACAGTTGATTGTTGCTTTGGTTATGGAGTTTTTCCCCAGAAATATCCAATGCCCATTCTTTCTTGGGAGAGAAATGCATCTTTCAGCTTCTTATTCATTTCATCTATTATTGAGAATGCAATCTGACTTCGATGTAAAGTTTAATGGCATCCTATTTTGATGGGGTAAGTTGTTTCATGCTGGGGAAATGCCTTTCTTTGGCCTCTCTTTTATTTTTTCTGAAGCTTCTAATTGCATGTATTTCGTTTGTGCCATTGGTCTTAATTAGATAATAAAGTTCTCCTCACTGTTAAGGAGGCTCTAAGTACAAGACCAAGGTGTCAGCAGGTTGGGTCTCTCCCTTGGCCCCCTTCCTAGTCTTGCAGATTGGTGTCTTCTCACTGTGTCGTCACATGGCTTTTCTTCTGTACACGCATCCCTGGGGTCTCTTCCTCTTCTCATAAGGACTCCAGTCATATTGGATAAAGGCCTCACCCTAACCACATACAAATTTTGAGGGGACATAATTATATGTAACTGTATATGTAAAAAATACTAAAGTATTTA
>NW_011904039.1:0-2105 GCF_000151845.1 Pteropus vampyrus | reverse complement strand
AATGAGAAACCTCAAAGGATAGGTGGAGCCAGCCTCTGACAGACAGATGAACTAGGCAGTTTATTTTTAGTTCCCTCCTACTCCTTCCATCACTACACGTGAACCCACACTTGAACTCCCCTCAAACACCCATCCCAAGCCACAGCACCATGGGATTTGGGTTCACTCTACTGTCAATTAGTTTCCTCCTCCCCACCCGAAGATACTAGCTCAACATGACCTAAGGCCCCATCAGAAATATCCATGTTAAAGGAAGAACTCACCAAGATAAAAGCTTTTAAGACCTAGAAGCTTAAAATTCAAAATTCTATTAGAATGACAGACACCGGAACTGCTGTTTGTGGACGGGAGCTCTGCCTAAAATCACACCACTGCCTAGTCCACAACCTAATAAAACTGCCTCTGGGCTAGCCTTGTGGAAAATGCCTGCATAATGGCTTAACGGCCTGGCCTGTTTCAGATAGAGAGCTCAAGCCTTTCCTGCCTCTTTTGAATCCCCCTAACACTGTGTTCTCCCATTCTTGGTGTTTATCTTACTCTAGCATTTGTGGACTTGCTTTATTCTTCCTCTACGCAGGCTCTTTCTCAAGTAAGGCATAGGGTCTTACTCACCTCTGACCCCAGCAATGCTTTGCTCGAGATGAGCCCCAGTCCTGTCTCTGGAACTGTTTTCAAACGAGACATTACACCCAACCCTGCTGAAATCATACCCAAGATAGCACATTTCTTTCAGCAGATCCTGTTGTTCATCCATCCTAACCAAATAGAATCATAGTCACACCTGTGGGTGATGACTCACAGGTGATATCTCCAACCTGCTACCTTTTTTTCCCCCTCAAGGAACTGGAAAGAATCAGGGAATGCTTCATACAAGCCACTGGGAAAAAGGACTAAGGTAAAAGATGTGGGTGTGGGGAGAGCAGTACACAGACAGGGTGAAAACTATGGCACACATGCACACACACACTCTCCTGGATTCGGAAAACACACCGGAGGCATTGTTAGATAGGTTTATTAACAGACATTAACTGCCGCGATGAGAAATTCCTGGATTTCATGACAATAAAGCAGTTTGGATTAAGAATGATCAAAACATTGCCCGGTTCATAGGACCACCCACAGAGCATTTCCCCGCCCTCACCCTGGGCTCATCTTATCATTATGACACATGCCAGAAATAATCTCCCAGCTACAGATCACTTTGAAGTCAAAAACATTCCTGGTTGAAATTTTCCCAAAGTCAAGGGCTTAAAAATCCTTTTTAGGTCAGAAAAGATCACCAGGGAACTGACAAGATAAAATGAAGCACAGCATGCCCAAAGGCAAAAATCTCAGGGTGCTGTCATTTCAGTTTAGCTTTTGAATATATTAAAAATCCAGAGGTCAAAAGCCATTTTATTTTCTCATCACATCACTGCTCTAGCCCCAGGGAAAGCATAAGATGTATATTATGTCTGATCATAATGCAGGAGCTCTCAAACTTAAGTATGCATGAGAAGCACCTGGGGAGTTGAATAAATGTAGGTTCAGAAGCCCCACCTCTAGAGACTGAGTCAGAGGTGAGTCTCAAGAACCTTTATTTTAGTAAGTTTCAGGTGATCCATGGTTCAATTTTTAGAAGCCTTGGCATAGACATTCCTCAGCCATGGTGATGGTTGGGAGGGGGCGGAATGGAGGAAGCAGTTATTACAAGGTGTCCATGTATTCATGGGTGTAAATGTTCTCCCTCACTTAACAACTAAATACTAAGAATGATTACTAACAAAGTTTTAGCCATTAACAAGGGGCTCTCACATTTTAAAGTTCAGGAGCTCCCTTGTTATCCATTCTCTTCTTCCCCATGACACCCGGCTAGAAAGTAAAGGGAATATGAAAAAGAGAGCTTCCTCTCTGCCTCCCTCCCTCCTTCCTTTCCTCCTTCCTTCCTTCCTTCCTTCCTTCCTTCCTTCCTTCCCCTATTTGCTCTGGGAACTTCCCAGAGCTCCAGGATAAAAGGGGAAGGAGTTAGGGTTACACACGGGGATGCTGTGTGGCCAGAGCTGCTCCTCGCTTACTCTAAGTAGAGCGGTAGCACCTGGAAGTCTGCAATGCCCTCTCTGGGACAA
>NW_011904038.1:0-2322 GCF_000151845.1 Pteropus vampyrus | reverse complement strand
AAGGATTACCAAATACAATTGGACAGAATGTGCCAATAATAGAGTTATTGATGACTGATAGCAAAAGAAGGAAGCAAAGCCTCCCAAACCTAATGGAGATACACCTGGATGTCATTGATATGTTCTAAAACATACTAAATGTGTAAATTGCCTCTATAAGCACAATATTGGAAAGAGTACAACATTTCTTCTCCAGAAGAACAAAGGTATCTCAATACTTCCAGATAAGATCCTGGAAAATGGTGTGACCAAAGCCCTATTCATGAGTGGGAGTGGGGTAGAATCAAGAAGAAAAAACAAACACTGAATTAAGCATCATGTTTACATTCTGGAGCATCAAGCACAATATCAAAAAGAGATGCTTTCCTTTGTTGCAAGACAGCTCAGGACGTAAGAGACCTCTCCCCTTTAGGTGCTTGCCAATGCACAGATGGGGTGGCAATATTTACTCAAAGAATTGCATACAAACAGGCTGTTATTCCCAAATCTCTCTTCTCTATGATCTGGACATGATGATGTCCAGTTCCTCTATCTTGGTTGGATGAAGCTATCATCTGAGGGGAAAGTTTAAAGACTCATACAGCAAATACAAATATACCACCACCTAGATTCCATGACTGCTTATGTTTGGCCATGTTTGCTTTATCTGTATTGGAAAAGGTGGTTTTGTTTTTTGTTGTTGTTTTGTTGCTTTTGATGAATCACAGGCTTTTTAAAAGACCTTTTTATCTTACCTCCAAAGAACAAATAACTTCAATAGTGGAGACGAGCCCTACATGTATGAAAAAGGGGTGGGGGGAACAATATAATACCACTAAGTGAGACAATGAGTATGGACAAGTGTTTTAGGAATTTGGAGGAGAGAGTTGATCTTGTGAGTTGTGAAAGCTCCCGAAAGAAGGTGGGGCTCAAGTCTCGAAGAATGAGTTGAATTTCAGAGAGTGGGGGTGCCAGGGTAGATGATTCAGAACATGAGTCAAGGTACTCTTGGACAGTAAGAAGAGCATCCAGGCTGGAGCTGAGCTGTGAAGTACAGACTTGATCCTGAAGGCACTCAGGAGTCCCTGAAGGTCCATAGATTAGGTGGCGGTGTGATGACAGTGCAATCTACTTTGTGAAGTGCAATGTGCCTGCAGCTACCGATCTGGAGTAGATTCCAAAAGACAAAAATGAAGGCCACTGAAGTAGTCCATAAGTCCCAAGGTGGGTCCTGGCCTAGGGCAGAGGTCCTGCGGCTGAACAATGAGGGCTAGCTATGAAAGATCATTCAAAAGGACTTGTTAGAGGAGAGACTCCTCACAGCACTAAGGTTTTAAATATCACGACTGAGAGAGGGTCATGGCACTTACAGAATTAAAGAAGGCAAGAGCAGAAGCTTGTTTGGGGAGTTGGAAAGACAATGCAGAGCTGAGTTTGAGGCTGGCTGAAGTCCAAGTAACAACAAACACTCCAGTTGAAAAAGTGATGAGAAAGAGGAGGGGTGGGGTGGGGGGGAAGTAGAGAGAAAACTTGAGCTACAAATGAGGCTAATACAAAAGTGCATTCCATAAAAACCTGTATAGTCACTATAGAAGAGCCAGATTTAGCTCTGAGCCTTATCACAATCAATGTTATAGCATTTATTATACTTATTAATTTTGTCTCCTTTAACTAGGTTGCTCCATAAGGGTAGTTTTTTGTTCTTGTTTTTGTTTTGTTTTTACTTTGTAGTTTTTGTTTTTCACTGATATAGCACTAGCACCTGAAACTTTGCATGATGCACAACATATGCTTAAAAACTATTTGTCGAATAAAAGAATGAATAAATGATAACTTTAGAAAAATGTCTGGACTCACAGGACAAGGCTCAACAGGAAGACAGAGGTAGAAGGCATTTCCACATCAACCTCTTAAGGTAATTCCACTTCAATCTCTTTTCACTTATCCTCTTGTTTTCCTCTGAGTCTTAAGGAAAGAGGTTTCTTCTCTGTCACCAAGGCTAAGCTCTTGTTTTTGTTAGAGAATCTATTCTTTCTCACCTCTTCAGGACCTGACTCAACAGTCAATCTTACTTCAGTTTTTTCTACCCATATACTTCTCCCCTTGGCCTCCAAACCTGTTAATGACTTTGGCAAAAAAATATTGAAAACTCCTTTTCTTGATGCTAACATCCCCTTTTGACTAGCACCCAATCTCTTTTTCTTTTCACTGATACCCCCCAAGTAACTGCTTCCTACCCAGCACCCCAAATCCCTATTCTGAATGCCTCTTCTAATACTGGGCTCCCAATAGTTCCCAGTGGCCTTCTTCTTATCACATCCAGTGACAATGACCCAGCGCTCC
>NW_011904037.1:0-2404 GCF_000151845.1 Pteropus vampyrus | reverse complement strand
AGCCCTGAAATCTAAGTTTCACTAGCCTCCTGACAAATCCACTTCTGTGGGTGGTATCATATGGAATGGCTACAACAGTGTCTTGGCAAGAGATAACAAGGACTTCATGTGAAAATAGCAGAGGAAATTGGGAAGAAGGAGCAAACATCTAACTCTGTAGCGGGAAGAGTGCAAGGCTTGGCAACTGGGAAACTAAAAATATACAAATTTACATTGTGAGCGGGAGGCAAAGAAGACCAGACAAAGATGAATCTGAGATTTACAGTTTAAAAGTGGCAAGGAGGATATAATGATATAAACAGAAAAAGATAACAAGATGAAGTTCAGGTTTTTAAGGGAAGAGGATACAATCAATTTGAACAGAGTGAGTTTGAGATTCTCCAGGTAAAAGTACTCAGCAGGTCATTGAAAATGTATAATTAGAGAATGGGAAAAAATGTCTGAATTTGGGGGTCACCTACATCGAGCGCTGTGAAAGAATCAAATTATCGAGGGAGAGGATGCAGAGAGATCAGAGATATTTGGATAGAGTTGCCTCCTCATTTGGTAACAATTAAATGGAAAAATGATGCCTATAGAAACTGATATGCTATTTGGATGTTCTTATTTGCTTTTGGGCTGTCAAAATTTTCCATGACTATCTCTTAACTTTAGCAGATTATTTGGAATGAAACTATTTTTTATGCTACCTTATTATCCATTAGAAATTATAAGTATCTCCCTGAAATTTAATATTTAAATAAATTATTTATATTCGTTTGGACTTTAAGCGCTTATCTTTTAGGATGACATTCACTGTGTTTTTTAGTTTCCTTTTATGTAGCTACAAAAATTTAGGTATAACTCCCCTCCCCCAACCTCCTGACAGATAACTTTTAAATCTATCTTACTTCCCTAGCATTTACAATTTTTCTACCCTAGAAGGGGTCAGACCTCTAGAATTCAAAGGAAAAAAGAACTCTTGAGAGGCATATAATTATAAGTAATCGTTATGCTCGTTTACTGTAATTACTGTTCCATTTTAGAGCTTCCGTCTGCCCCTTGATGATTCCTTCTGACACTAACAGTATCTAAGAAGTTTGGTACGAGCTTCTGGAAAAAATAAATATACTTCTTGAGAGTGTTTGTTTAATTATCTGGTCTCAAATGGCTGCTATAAGAAACCAGAATATCCAGGATGTTGATATCTATCCAATTAGTCATCTTTACTTCTTTAAGAAACCTAGTTGCAATATACATCGTGTTTTTTTCCTATTATTGTTTCTCTGTTGCCTTATTTTTTTTTTCATGAGTTCTCCTAGTAATTATTTTCACTGAGTATTTTGAGAATCATATTCCCCTTCCCAGAATTCTTGGGATTATTTTAAACATGAGAGAAATACCTTCGCCAGAGAGTTTATTAGAAAAAAATGCTACAAAAATGTTTCTATCCTAGTTCATTATCAGATTCACCTGGGAGACTAAAAACATACAGATTTACATTATCTGCAACCATCAACATCAATGTCAACCATCAATGTCTTTTCTTGGGTTGGTATGTAATACTTTTCCTTCTTCTTTCTATCCCTACATTTTACTGATATTTCATCTATTCACATGGATCAAAAGATCATCTATATTTGACAATCTACAGATTTATATTTTCAGTCCAGTTCTTTTACCTGAATTCAGCTATATGCTTGGCTTTTCTACTTGGATGATTCACTTATATTTCAAATGTAACATGTCTTTAACTTGTGATTCTCCACCCTACCCAACCTATTTTTTTCCATATCTTTTCCTTATCAGGAATAGCCACCATATGCACAAATTTGTAGAAACCACCCTTGATTCTTCTTTCTCCCACACCCCATCTCTGCTCTACACCGATCATTAGCAATTCCTATAGATTCTTTCTATAATCTAGCTGGAACCTGTCCTTTTCCACTGCTATCCACATCATCCAAGCTTTGACGTTCTCTCATGTGGACTAATGCAGCAGTCTCCTAATTGAACTCCCTGCTTCATTCTTGCCTCTCCCATCCAGTGGTCAGTGGGTCTTAACTTGGTTGTATATTGGTTCACCTGAAAACATACACACAAACTATAGGTACTTGGATATAGCTCCCAGAGGTTCTGAATTTATTGGTCTGTGGTGTGGCCTGGGTATGAAAGATTTAGATCATTTCCCCAAGTGATTTTAATGAGCAACCAAAGCTGAGGACCACTGCTCTATTCTACATGCGGCACAAAGAGTCAAATCCTTAATATCTAAATCAGTCTGCTTAAAACCCCTCAATGTCCTCCCTTTGACTTCAAACACTCGTATTTACATCTCTACCCTATGCTGATTATACTCTAGGCACCACTGCACCTCCCATGTTTTCGTCTGCTTTATTCTGCCTTGTTGCTTCTGGGTTCAGCT
>NW_011904036.1:0-2021 GCF_000151845.1 Pteropus vampyrus | reverse complement strand
AAGGCATTTAAGATATAATTGATATTATTTACCTTTGATTACATGGCATTTACATTTCAAATATAGCTAGGTTGCTAATATTCTGACAATAATAATTATTGCAAATCTCTAGCTTGGAACTAGAGAACTTCCAGAGATGCTACCCATCTCTAAAATATGAGATCTGTTTGATATCAAAAACTCTTCTCATTTCTCCCAACAGCCAGTAACTTTGTCTGCCCTGATCAAGTACATCTACCATCTATCCCCGCCATCCATACCCTGAAGAATATAGCTCTGAATTTTGAAAGGTTAGTTTGGTGTCATAAGCCTCCTAAATTATAATTCCTTATATCTAAGGAGGACCTAACCATTTACACATGCCTTATTACTCGATGTTCAAAGCAATACTGGGATAATGAGAGATTGTTAGGTTTTGATGTAAGCCTGGTGGGAACTCAACCTAGAACTTCAACTCCTTGTTTAATGTGCTTGCTACTATATCATGTTGCTTTAAATCACACAACATGCTTAAACTTGAGGGATTGATAACAGAACCTACAACTGCTGACTTAAAAGAAAGTGTAAATTTATTTTATGTTGCATTAGAAATTACAGAATATTGTAAAAGACAGAGACATAAAGTGTGGTTATTGTCAAAAAGAGCCTTTGCAAAACAGTGCCTCAGAAGAGCATATATTTCCTTCCTGTGTGTCTTCTGATTCACATTTACTTAGTTTACTCAGAAAAAATAAATTTTTACTACCTCTTCTGCAAAATCGTTATTTGTACAGAAGAGCAAAATGCATGCTATTCTGCCTCGTGAATCAAAAACATTGCTGACTAAATCCTGATTTTGGAGTTACCATTGTCAGCAGTGATATATAAGCCAAAGGAACCTTTCTTTAATAATAATAAAAAAATTAATGATTTCGATGCTTATGTTCATAACATATAAAATATTATTTGTCAAAATGTTATATTTGAATTGTTTCAGAAATACTTGAATTTATTCTGATAGAGACAGAAATGCTTGACATCTTTAGTCTTGGATGTAAGTGTGTGCTCTGTTATGAGTAACAGTCACAGATCTTATTACCAGGAGAAGGTGATTTAATTTAATAAAGCCTTGACTTTTATGTGGCAGAAATATGTAGCAAAGCTCTAAGAAATTGAGAAACCTTGTACTGGCCCAATCATGCCTAGCAGTGATTTGAAATTAGGTAAAGCATAATCCTTCAAGCCACAGAGAGTACATCTACATAAATATCAGGAGCTTCTGTATGATTGCATCAGCTCTTATCTTTATAATGGCAAAAACCCAGCAGCTGAAGCCAGTAAATTCCATCAATGCCACAGGGAAACTGGCTCTCCCATAACCGCAGGGCACAAGTATGCCTATCTGCCCCCAAAGGCTATGACGACTCAAACCTCAACATTAAAGGCTCAGTTCTGAATTTTTGGTTCCAAGGTTAGTTCAGCACTTAAATATATCTCCAAAATTTGTAATGTTTCTTTTTCACTAGGTGGAACGAATTTTGCCTCTTTTCTGCATTTTTTGTTACTAGTACATTTTACCTAAAAGGAAAAGAATCTTCCCTGAAATGGCCTATTTTATGAGTGTCAAAATGAATTTTATCAGATCAGAGGCAAGCGAAAGAAATATATATAGGCCTCTCTCCTCTCTCAAATATGGGCATATTAAAATCATATTATCTTCATATTTTAAGGCAGATAGGAGAAAAATCATAGGTATCTTCTTCAGCCAGACCATTTCTCAGCATTGTAAGAAATTTGCCATCGGCGGTGAACCTGGACATTTTTCTTCATGGGTTATTTTTCTGTTTCATCTATCTTGCATTGGAACTCTTGAAGATTCTTTTATTTAATCCACTAATAATATGGGTTAAAAAAAAAAGTATGTACCTGTTTTTTGTTTTATTTTGAGAAGTGGCAAGGTTCTACAAAGAGACTGATTTTTGTCTTTGCCAGCTATTTATTTAACTCAGGTTTGCTGTGGGAATTATGATAATTTCATAAGC
>NW_011904035.1:0-2625 GCF_000151845.1 Pteropus vampyrus | reverse complement strand
AGAAGCCTGCGCCACCATGGGAAGGGACAGTATTCATCACACATTTTGAGTCTGAGATCCAGTGGAGTAGGACAAGTAAAAACTGAGCACTCGGGTGTGCCAGATGTTATGCTCAACATTTCACCCAGGGTATGGATTTTGGTCTCCCAAACAGCTCAGTGAGGATTGTTGCTACCTGTTATTTCTGAGGAAACTAAAGTTCAGCAAATTGTCCCGCAATGTAATTGTTTAATGAGTGGTGGAGCCAGGGTTCAAACCCAGACACTGTGCCCAGAACAAAATGAGGCAATCTGACTTTTAGCCCCCAGGCTAAATATGATGACATATCTGGGTAGCTTCATCCAAGTCATAGTTTACTTGAGTTCCAGAACTCTATTTTCTCACAGACATGGAAATCCTCTGGGCTATCAAGACTAGCTGGGTATGAGTTTGACTGCCTTTGGGAGGATATGGGCTGGTACTCAGTAAAGGTTTGGGGGTACTTAATCATCTAGTGGGTACCCAGCAAACCTTTTTTAGTAAAATTGATACAGTGATGAATACGGAAAAGTTTATGGTATAAGTAAAATACAATTTTATAACATTACAATTTCTAAATTTCCATACCATTTAGCATAGATAGTAATTTTTATGTAAATCACTTATTGACAAGGATTTGAACAAATGACCTCTCTAGTTCAGTTTTTGTTGGAGTGTAACGTTTATGCAGAAAAGTGCCCTTAGAAGCAGACAGCTCAGCGAACTTTTACAATCAGAAGTCATTCCTGTAATCAGCACCCACACTGAGGAAGAAGAACAATTCAGCACTCTACAGACCCTGCCCACTTCATGGTTCTTTCTAGTCACTGCCACTGCCGATCGCCACCCTGACTTATAACGTTAGAGATTAGTTGGGGCTGTTTTTACAGATACATAAATAGAAGCATACATTAGGTAAGTTTTTGTGTCTGAGTTAAACAAGTTATGCGTTTTAACGTCAAAAGAAACTGTGGCCTGGCCTTTGAAATATACCAACTGATCTGGAAACTGATCTGGAAATGATTTTTCAGATTTGACCTGCTTAAAAGGCAGTAAACTCTAGTTCTTGAACAAATAGGTAATAAAAATCACGATCATAATAGTACTTAATATAATTATTGATATTAATAATATTCATTAATGATTATTTTTGAACATTAATAATAAATTAGAAAAAATCTATTTTATATTAATGAAAAAATAAACACGAGACATGGAAGACTGCAAAGGTCAACTTTCTTCAAAACAGGCATATATATATATATAAAATTGTGACCCACTAGCGAATAGCCTTAGTAAATTCTTCAGAAATAATGTGCATGAACAATCCGAGCATTCTACTGGGTTCTCTGAGAGAGGAAGAGGCCATCAGACAAGGAGCAGTAGCTTTTATACACTCCCATTGTTTTCCTGCTAAGCCCACCATCCCAGTTCACAAAATCGGCTCATTATTTCTCTTTAACTGTGAGTGATTTGAACAGCCTTTGTTATTAGTGCCCTCGCTGTTCATCTAGAAGGGATAGTCGTGGGCCAAAATCAACATCTGTAACCAGGTTTTACTACAGCTTGAGGTCCCATGCCATTTAGACATACTTGCCACCTCTCCTCCCAAACTCACCCAGTCAAACGTGGTTCTGTATTTGCAAAGTCCTGTATTATATCTAATGATTACCTAATGTTTTATTGAATACATGGCAGTGCCAGGGTTTACTTAATTGTTATCTTTTTGTCAAATATGTATCTTCTCTCTTTCACCATTATAAATAATGCCTTAATATACAATTTTGGTCATAGGCTTTTTCTTGTAACTTATATTATTTCTTTGGTTTATATTCCCAGAAGAAGAATTACTACCTTAAAGAATAAAAATAACTTTTAGATACCTGCTATGTAGATATCTAAGTGGGGCTTCCCAAGTGGGGCTACATCAATTTGTATCCTCACTCACAAATCAGCACGCTTTCATAGCACCCTTATTAGTATTCACTATTCCCTTAAAAAAACGTTCTAATTTGATAAGTAACAATGATATTTCTTCACTTAATTTGCATTTGTCTGACTATTAATTAGGCTGAAACTTTTTTCATATTTTTTGTATTTCTGCAAGTAACTTTTGATAGAATTTAAAACTAGAGATCCTGTCACCCAGTGTGAATGAGCTTCCTCCTTTTGCTGAAAACATCCCTCCAGGCTGATTATGATTAGTGTAGATACCTGGACAGCCTGCAAGGTGTTGCTTTTTTTGTTTGCTAATTTTTTAATTTTACTTTTTATCGAAGTAAAATATTCTTACAGAAAAATGCATATATAATTGCATAGCTTGATGAGTTTTTACAAACTTAGCCCATCTGAGTAATCAGCACCTCCATTAAGAAATAGAACATTACCTACCAACCTTTCAAAGACCTCTCCCTCAGCTTCACGCCTCATTCCAGTCACTTCTTCCCACAAGGGTAGTCACCATCTTGACATCTGTCAGCATCAACTAATTTTGCCTATTTTGTACTTTTCATGTAAATAAGAATCAGGTAGCCTGACCTCATGTATCTGGCTTCTTTTATCAACATTATTTTTTTCTGAGATTCATCCACATTTTTTGTGTGTCCT
>NW_011904034.1:0-2447 GCF_000151845.1 Pteropus vampyrus | reverse complement strand
TCCCCTTCCCTTCCCTCTGCCACAGGTTAACAATGCGTGGAATTTCTCACCTTTCTTTCCTCCCCCTTTTGCTTCATTAAATGCATTCTGGAAGTTTCCATTCCCTTCTGTATAACCAAAAGGCTGCTGGCTGATACAGGAAAGAGTCCAAAGTCTCTAAGGCTAGCAAGGACAGATGTGAAGAGAATGAAGAAAAATGAAAGGGAATATCAATGTGCTTCCTCAGAGTCCCCAGGGGCCCGCTGTTGGGAAGGACCATGTGATCAGCTCTGCGGCATGTGTCTTTTCCTGGTCAAGCCTACACCAAGACGAAGTGATTCTCCACGCTCTCTTTTCCTCTGCTGGAATCATTCTCAGAGTCACATGTTGAAGTTGTGCAAACACAAATGAAATCTTGAAGATTCCCAGGTCTCTGTTTGAAAGAAAAGTGCTGCAGAAAACCAGTTTCTTCAGGTTCTTTGTGTGAGTAAAAAACATTTTTTTATTGAACCGCAGGGATGTGGGGGTTGGTTTGTTCACACAAACAAGCCTCATTGTTGAAACTAATATAAAGCCCCATCTCCACTTCCTCTTACCATGGATGAGATGTAAATATTTCCTATCCATCTGGCACAAGACAAAACAAAACAAGACCTGGAATTCTGGACATCTTTTTCCAAGAGAATATACCAGTACAATTTTACTTCGAGCATCCAGAGGGTAGACAAAGCCTTGCTCTTCGTTAAAACTTCAGCACCCAGCAGAGCATTCTAAATGTTCACTGAACAAAATGATCCTAACTAATCCATTTTTATGGCAAAATAGACCTCAAGTTTCCAAACACAAACTAAATAACTGGTCGTAATGAACTAGAGACACACGGGGGAGTGGGAGTTAATCTCATACCCCTGAGGGTACTCCATTCCTAAATATTTGGTGAAATTAACAGTTGAGGCCATCTGTGCATGACTTTTTTTATTAGCAGGTCCTAAACCATGAATTCAAATTCTTTCATGGACATAAGACTTTTCCATTTTTTTTCATTTCTTCTTATGTCTGATTTGATAAATTGATATTGTCTCTGATTGTTAAGTAAATTTCCAAATTTAGTGCTATGGAGTGCAAAATATCACCCAATAATCTTTTAATATCTATAGAATTATTGGGAGTCCTCTTTTTTTTTTTTATTGCTGATATTACTTTTTGTGTCCTTTCTGTTTTATCCTGTCAGAAGTTGGTCATTTTTTGTCACTATAGATTCTCTCTATAAGGCATAATGGTTTTCTACTACATTTAAATTTGCTCTTAATTCTATTTTTATTTTACGCTTTATGAGTTTAACTTTCTGCTCTTATTCTAAGTTCTTGAGATGGATGCTTTCAATCTTCTTTAAAATATATGCATATATAATTACGGCTTAAGCTACATCTACAAATTTAATAGCTTTTTGTTATTACTTAATTCTAGGGATTTTATAATTTTTATTATTACTTTTTCTTTGACTTTTTGGAACTGGTTCCCTGTTTAATTGTTCAGTGTTCAAAAAGTATAACCAGTATGATTTTAAGTTTTGAAATTTGTTTAGCTTTGCGTTGTGGCCCAGCAAATAATCAATTTTATAAGTGTTTTATTTTTCTTGCAATTTGCAGATATAATTCTATCTAATTAGGTCACATTTCGTAATCATTTTACTGAAATGTATATTCTCGTTGACTTTTTGTCTGCAATTCTTTGTATATTTGTTAAATATTTCTCATTATAATTGTAGTTTTATTTGTTTTACTTCTGTAAATTTTTACTTTATATATTTTGAGGCTGGGCTATTTAGGTACATGAATGTTATGAACTCATATTTTCCTGAAAGATAAAAATTTTATCATGACAAAATGCCTTACTATAGCTTTTTATAATGCATTTTGCATAACAGCGTCTTTCACTCATGTAAATATAGATTTATCAGCTTTATTTCAGTGATTGTCCAGTCTAGTTTTACTATTTAATAACCTGCCCAATATTTTTTCAATCCTCAACCTTAAGCTGTGATGTTTGTAAAGATCATCTAAATTGATTCTCTTTATCTTCTTTTTTTAAAAGCCCAATCTGCCAATCCTTGTGTGTTTTTTTTTTCCAATTGGGAATTTTTAGTTGTTATACTTAATGTTATTATTGATATATTTTTATTATTCTACATCACATATTAGTTCGCTAGTACTATTAATAACTACATATGCTATTGTCTTAATAGTTAACCTTCCTAGAGCTTGATTACAGTATAAATTATTACATATTAAAGTTTATCTAAATGAGTACTTTTACCATATTTTATACAAAGCAAGGACCTTAGTTTTGAGTAACCACTTCCCAATATATGTCATGCTGTGTATTATGTTATTGTCGATGTTATTATTGTTCAGAACAGTTTCATTTAAATTAACGCATATACCTTCATTCTTTCTCCTTGTCATAGC
>NW_011904033.1:0-1726 GCF_000151845.1 Pteropus vampyrus | reverse complement strand
ACTGGGCTCTGAGACTGGATCACTGGACTTAGCAATTTGGAGGACACTGACGACACTGACAAAGTTTGATGGAGTGATAGAGTAAAAGCCTGACCAGGGTAGTTTTAAGAGAGAACATGAGAAGATAACTGGAAGATAATAAATACGAACAACAATTTCAGGAATTTCACTGCAGAAGGAAGTCAAGGAATGGGGAGGTTTCAGCTAGCAGAGAAAGTAAGTGGAAGTTTTTATTATTTTCTAATCTTGAAGAAGTAACATTATGTTTTCATAGTTATGGAAACAATATAATTGAAATAAAAAGTTGATGTAGGACAGAGAGAATTCTTAGAATATCTTTAGCAAGAGGTTAAGGAGCATTTAATGAGGATTATTCTTGTGTTGGATATTAACAATGGGCTTATTGCTTTTCATGCCCATCAAAAGCCATTACAGTCTACATTATAATAAACCAATTTAAATACAAGCACATATTTAAAAGTCCCAGAGAGTATTATGAATCACATGGGTGCTTGCTACCCTTTGCACATAGATTTTACTAAATATGGCTGACTTTAAGACGAAATTTTCTATGATTTGATCACATTTAGGGAAAGTGAATTGTATAGATAGGAGTAGTGAGGTGCAGAAAAAGTGTAAATATTAGTAGAACTGATCATGTCAAGCAGAACTGTGAGAGATAGAAAACTCAGTTTTGGGCCCGAAGTGCCACTATTAGCTCTTCCACATTTGCAAAGGCAATTCTCCCTCTAAATTTCATTTTCACTATTAAAAAAATAAATACATACATTCGGCTAGATAATTTCTAAGGTCCATTCTAATAAATTCAATACAAAAATGTACCTTAAATTCCTACTATGTGTAAGAGAGGTAAGATATAAAACTGGCACCTTGTAGCTAGTGAGAAAGATGAAGTTTTAGTCAACTTCCAGAAAATGAGAGGCAAATAAATCTATAAAATAAGGTTAAGTAACAGGTGTAAGGAACCCAAACGGAATGTGGCTCTTGAATGCAATGTGCACCCTTCTGTTCTCCTCATTCCTTATATTCATTTGTTCTACCTGTAGACTTCAAATTTTTCTTGTGCCTTAATTCCTCTCAGTATATACTTAAGAGATTTGGAATTAGGTGGGCTCTTATTTCAACAGTTTTTCAGCAAATGACTGATTTAGACACCAGTAAAATCTGGTTCCATAAATACTGTGAAAATATATAAATAACTGGAATAGAGGCTGATGTGAGCAAAGTGTTTTCTCTCTATGGGGATTTGTGGGATGTCGGATATTAATCTTATGTTGAAATATAAGTTCTTGCTTTTGCTCATGCAGCTCTGTATTTAAACCAGATAAAATTCATTTCAATTTCCCCATGTTTTTTCCCCTAAAGGTTTGTGGACTGCCAGTGACCATGTGCGACACAGGGAAGAGACTTGCATTCTATCATTAGATCTGAAACGAAGCAAGATGTAGGGCTTGGTGAATACTTCAAGTAGCTTCAGTTTCTATACCTGAGAAATCATGTATAAGTCTCTTTGCATCTTCTAGAAGATCTAAAACGTGGCCAATAGCCTTAAAAGAAAGCAGAAGAATCAGAGAACGTTCTAAGTATCAAATGAATGAGGGAAAGAAACAAAGTAGTTAAATATAATTATTCTGTCCAAAGTTACTTCGATATCATTAAATCAGAGTATTTGCCGCTTGATAGTTTTTAAAATTAAAAAAACAAA
>NW_011904032.1:0-1428 GCF_000151845.1 Pteropus vampyrus | reverse complement strand
AAGCCCCATTTAAAAATTGTAATGTTCCCCCTCTCCCTGAAAATGTTTATCTTATCTGTTTTTAAGACTTATAAAGGCAAGCTAGGCAGTAATTATCTTCAGGAAAATGGGAAGTCGCGCGAGCCAGACAATGAGTCACACTTCTGTTTCCTTCTCCCCTCCCATGGCTGTTTCTCTTGGAAGCCATCTGAACCGCGGTTATTAATTCATCTTTATGTGATTTCCAGCTGCTGATCACGTGTTAAACCAGAGGGGAAAGGGGGCGAGAGAGGAATCTGGGGACCAGGCCTTTTCTCAAAGTGAAAAGCGGGTCTTGAAAATCACGACCCCTGGCACCCACGGTAACCACTGCCATTGCTCCAGGAAGTGCCCGACCCGACAAGTGACGGAGGGTGATCGGCTGGAAAATGAGCTTGTCCACACAGCGGGAAGAGGGCCCGGGGGGCTGAACTCTAGGGGGCGAGCTCTGAAGCCGGGCATGGCGAGGAGAGGGGGTCCACGGCGTGGGGATCCGGGGTGCGAGCCTGCTCCCCTGGTTGACAGACAGCTGCGCCCCTTAAGCACCTCGTAGTCAGGAAGGGTGGGGATGACCTCGGTGTGAGACCCCTGAGCGCTTCTGGCCTGAGGACGGGAGACTCACACTTGTGTCTGGCTTCCGTCTCCCACATCAGCCGCTGGAAAAATCGCTCGATGAAATCGAAGTGCGTAGAGCCTGTCAATAAATGGGGAATAATAACGGCTACCTGACCAGGTAAGAGAATGTCCCGTGTGGAACACCCACGCTATGTCTTCCCGGAGCGATAGGCCGAGGTCAGCCACCCATGGAAGTCCAGGTCAGGTGAGGATTTCGGAAACTCGATAAAGGGAGAGATGGCTGCTCGATCTGGGGGAGGGGGGCGTGCCAAGAAACCCTTGAGAGGGGGCAGGTCTGAGTCTGGGGCTTGGCTGTGGGAAGAAGGGGATGAACGAAGGCGTGGAAGTAGGAGGAGACCACGAGGAGAGAGCAGCGGGCGGGGCAGGACAGCCTGCGGCGGCCGCCGAGGACCCGGGTGAGGGGCCACGCGTGGGCGCCGAGTCGCCGAGGAACACGGCCTCCGGCTCATTGCCTTAGCAGTAAAATTTAATACAAGGACAGTCGTTTGTCAACGGAGCGGGTGCGGTATGGGGTATGGGCCGTCTCGGCTTGCGCTCGTTACTATTATAAAGCTTTAGAACTTAACACGGTTTCGAGGGGGAAGCCGGCCTTCTGGGCAGACCCTTTCTGCACCGTGGACGCAGGGCTTGCGTTGCTGGGGGCGCTCGAGGGCGGGGGGCTCTCCCATTGCTGGGCCTCCCGCACCCATCAGGACGGTCAGAGGATGCTGCGGCCTTCGTGTGACTTCAACCCCGCTCTGTGCCACCTCGGCCACACGCCAGGCCTCAGACCCG
>NW_011904031.1:0-3276 GCF_000151845.1 Pteropus vampyrus | reverse complement strand
TACAATGGTTCTCAATCAGGACTACTTAACCCACCTAGGGAGCACCCATGGAGGTATTTGGCTTGATACTATGAAGGGATGTAGCAACAATGTAGAGATGCCAAATATCTTACAAGGAATGGGACAGTCCCTCACCACAAAGAACTGCCCCATCCAAAACACCAACAAGTATCACACATAATGATAATAACAATAAATCTATTATTATTATTATTATTAAAGTGTCTAGATGAGGAGTTTCAATTTTCCTAGAACTATCTGAGATGTAAAAAATAAAAACTACACTGACATTTTAAATATACACTCATTAGAGACAAATTTTTCTGGATCAATGACATTTGGTATAAGACTGATGGGACTCAGTACATACTGTTATATTCAAAGTCTACTATGTGTTCAGACAACCTGAATGTCAGCCATAAAAAATAAGTTCAATACTGTCAAACTGTAAATTGCAGAGAAGAGAATTATAGACCAGAAGTATCTAAGGCCATGATTCTTAATGGGTAAAGGAAGTTTCCTAGGTACATTTTAAAACTCTTGGCCACCAGCATTTACACACACACACACACACCCCCCAGCCTCCGCAGAGACCCTGGTTCTAAACAATACCTATGTATAAACTACATGGCATAAATAGCAGCGAACTCTTTTTAAAATAAAATTCTGGTACGCATTTAAGGTATGCATTTTAAACAATTTTTAGAAACAAATGTGTTTCTAGTATCGCCTTCTTGACATAGAAAAACAGAATCATGAATGTTATTTAAAAAGCCAGATATAAATACTAGCTGATTGGTTAAAAGGAGGGCTATAATGTCAATATTACAGTGGCTAGTTTGAAAGGAAATTAAACTCATCAAAATTGTGGATCTGTACTTGGGTTAAATAATCAGGAAAATTTTTGACTTAGTAAGGGAGATCTCACCATTCTGACATGTTCTCATCAGAGCCCTGTTTTTGTTCATCTGCTTCACACTCCATTCTTTCTTTCCTTCCTGTTTTGCTTAGGAAAGTCCTATTTTCTGCTGATTCACACAATCCATGGCCTGATGAGGTCCAGGGAGTATTCTCCTTCCAGCGTGACAGACGCTGCTTTTTAGCAGACTTGAACCTACACCCTCTCTCATAGCTCCAATCTGACACCTTGAGCTTCTGCTGAAGGCTGGCAGCCACCTCTGATGTCACTCGCTTCACTTTCCGCCGGCGCCTGAGTGGTCGACAAGGTGCATTTTCAGTAAAGGAGTCAGATTCATGCCAAGAATGTTGCTTACTCTTAACAATGGCATTAAGAGATGGGTGCCGTTTGGCTACCATTGTGTCATCAGAGTCACTAAAATTGGTGACTGGGGCCATTTCTCGACAGTCCTTAATGGCCTCATCCAGACTGGACTCAGAGGCCTCACTATAGCAGCAGGTATGTTCTGCCAGGTGAGTGAAGTCTGAGCGACGTTTTCGGCCTCTCCGTTTGCGAAGTTGCCGCCTCTGCTGCCGGGGGCTCAAGGCCATCTCCTCCCACAGCTCACCAAGCTTATTCTGTTCAGATGTCTGCTCCAAGGCTGAGGCTAAGTCATGTACCAGCTCATCCATGAGGCCACATCTACTAAAAGGAAGTTCAAAAACAGGAAAAAAAGAGAACCTGAATAGAATTTGTCATTTTAGAATAATTTTATAAAGTAGATTACAGCTCTACAGAGTCCACCCTAGCTATAGAAAATAAAGTCACCTTTCTTATGGCTACACTTAGAATCTGTTCCCACCACTCACTTTGGCCACTTGTTTGGTCTTTGTTAAACGCCTGAAGTCAAGATGTTTTTAAGCACAAAAATTCAAAAACTAACCAGATGACAACTCAGATATTAGCAAAAACAAGCAAACTCAGGGGAATAAATCTTTCCCCTTATCCTCAATTAAACTTGTCGTTAAATTATCTGATGATGAGATCCAAAAAAAGATTAGAGACTGTCTCGTCAAATAGGAGCAGAAAAACACACACTTCAAAACCATGGATGAAGGACTGTCTTATGGTCTGAGGTCACTGATAAGAATGCCTGTGGGTGGAAAGAGAAAGACAACCTAGTGAGACTTTAAGGAAGACTGCTTGCAGCTTTAAGTGATCCAAGAATTTGTAGTGACCCAGGTTTGTACTCTGAATGGAAAAAAGGGATTAAGTTTACACCCATTCTGGTCCTTACTACCACCTGGAAACTTCTTTTTTTAATTAGCAACTTTTAAACTCTTCTCCCCACCCCTCAGAAAATTAAGTGATCATCCTAATAATGTGCTTTAGTTATAGACGATCACACAAAAACAGGATATAACTGAGACTGAAATGACAGGGATGGGTAGAGTTCCTAAGATTTCTAGCTAAATGCTTTCCAAAATTTCCTATTTTTCTCTTCATTCTTGTCAATTCATCATTCCTCAGGGGTCACCTCTGAGGCAAACCTTCCAAGGGATGAAAGTAGTTACAAGCAATCTTCAAAATGCCCCTTTTTAGGGAAATGGCTAATATAATTTGTACAACACCTAATTAAATGAATATTAAATTAGTACTTTTCCTTAGCCCTTGTAGAGTCCAAAATATTTCTAGACCGCAATTAGAGCTTAAAACTGCACGGCGCCACTCTCAGACCGTATTTCCGTTCATGCAGTTTACATTTTGCAAAGGACTTTCTAAAACCTATTCTCATACTGTCCCTACGCCAACGAACTCAAAGGCAGGAAAAGAGTCGGCTAACTTACCTGCCACATCGGTAGGAGCAACGGGGACACCTATTTCCAAAACTACCAACCAAACAAAACTTCTCAAAGTGTCAAAAGCACACATAAAATGACCACTTCTCTTTAAGCAATAGTTTAAAACGTTATGCATGACTGGGATTTGGCAAACAACTGTCCCTAAGACCAAAACAGGTAAACAAGTGGGAACGGCATGTCTAAATCTGTTTCCCTAATAAAGAACTACTGCTTTAAAAACTCAAGCGAAACTGTACAGACTTTAACGTGGAACTAAGTTACCAAACAACTCGTAGTGGAATACCTGTGCAGAATCTTTTCCTGCCTCCAAGACTGCGATCAGAAAAGTGACAGAAGAATCCTGGGACTCCTAAACCTCCAGTCTCGGATGCACAGTCTAACAGGACCCCCAGGTGAGAAAAGCGCTCAGGGAGAGGAAAGACTGAGTTAAGCAAAAGAAGGGGAACTGGAAGGAGAAAGGAGGGCGCAGGGTCGTTGGGTTGGGGGCGGAGGCGGCAGGAAAAAGGAAACAACTTC
>NW_011904030.1:0-1653 GCF_000151845.1 Pteropus vampyrus | reverse complement strand
GGAGAAGCAATCTGACCTGGCAAGGGCCCCTCCCTTCTGAGCCCACATGGCCAAGTTCATCTCCTACTCTCAGGTCCTAGGTCAAAACCAGGCGAAGGAGCCGCAGGACTTGGTGGAGTCCCGGGCCTCCTGGGCTCAGTGGCCTGAGCAGGTGACCGCAGGGGCCTAAAGGAGCCCAGCCTTCAAGGTTACCTGTGAATAGGGACCTCATGCTCCTGTCCGTGCAGGACCTGGGGGGCTTCTGCTAATGCCAGAAGGGTGAGCTTGGGGGTTGGCTGAGCACTGGACGTGCGCCCTGGCAGAGCCGTGCTCGTGGAGGGCATTCTCTGGCGGAGGGGCTGCTGTCTGAGGATTAATCAGCAGAAGCTCTGGCCTCCTAAGGAAGTGTGAAGTGGAGACCAAGGACAATTCAAAGTGGGAACCGAGGCCCAGCTTTTCTGCTCTGAGGGCTGGGGTAAGCGGGGAGATGACAGGCTGCTGGCTTTGCAAAGCAGCAGCAGGAATTCGAGACTCAGGCCTGGCCCTACGCAGTCTGGGAGGCTGCTCCTCATCCCAGAAGCCTTGTCGGGGTGAGGACTAGCTCTGGGCCAAAGAGACAGCTGAAGAGTCCAGGAGGGACCAAGAAGCATGGCAGGAAGGAACAGGTGTGCCATCTGACCCCACACACCACAACCAGTGGTTGCCGTGTCCCTGAAGACTTGTGCCAAGAGACAAAATAGTGACTCACACCCTCTCTGTGTCTGCTGGGGTCTGGGACGCTTAGCCACAGGCCACAGAATCACAAAGTGCAGGAATTACACAGTCAGCATAGAAGAAGCCTTCCAGATCAATCAGCCTCCTGGCTCTGCCACGTAGCTGGGGTACTGGGTAGCTGGGGCCTGGAAAGGGTGGGGAGGGGGGTGAGCCCCAAATCTCAGAGCCAGGGCCAGCCTTGGGCTGACTTTCCTGGTGGCAGTTCTGGGGCCGCTCTGTCTTGGGAGCAAGGAGAGCTAAAGCTTCCTGTGAGCACGTGAGCCACAGTCCCGAAAAGAGGCCAATGCCTGACAAGACGGCTTATACTCCTCTCCCCCCGACTCCCCTAGCATTTAGGCTAAGAGAGGGGCAGGGAAGGAGGCCATGTGGCTACTGGACCAGGCAGACAGGAAGGCAGGAAAGCAGAGCGGGAGAGGACCGAGAGACCATCTTCCAAACTCGCCAAGGAGGGAGAAGGAGTCCTCACTTCTGCTCACTTACTTGCCAAGATGCCCCTCTCCCTTCCCTTCGTACTCTTTCCTTACGTACCCCACCCCCTTCCTGGCTCTCGGTCCCAGGACGAGCCCCTCCATTCCCCACGCTGCCACAAACACCGAAGCAGGAGCCAAGAAACCAAAGGATGTCCCCCGTTTGTCCTCAGAAAAGGTGCGATGGACTCAGAGGACGGGAGGGATGCGGACGGGGAGCAGAGGAACGGGGTTCAGGAAGGCGGCATTCGGGCTGGAGGGAACAGTGCATTAGCCGGTTAAGAAGCCTACCTTTCCCCTTTCCAAAGATCAAGCACGGTATCTGAGAGAAAAAAAACGAAGTTGTTTTGGCTTCTTGGCCGCTACCGGCCGCCATCGTCCCAAGCGCGTGGGCAGGTGGGCGAAGGCTGCACGTGTAAACGACAGGCCCTGC
>NW_011904029.1:0-2099 GCF_000151845.1 Pteropus vampyrus | reverse complement strand
TCTAGTGCTGAACTCTTAAATTGTCTTTTAAGTTTTTAAATAGGAACCCAGCGCGCAATGTAAAAACATACTTTATTCATAAACTCGCTGCTTGGTCCTCACCCTCGTTACTGAATGCGTTTTAAAAGAGAAAACAAACATTTCTTTAAAAGCGAGAAATTCGCTGTGGAGGGGCTTTCCTGACTAGTGAGAGTGACTTGGTACTGGAAACTCTCAAAGATTCTTCCCACCCCTGTGGACCAGGAAGATGCAATACTGGATTTCTTGTGTTCTACGTGTCAATTTACCTGGACGGTAGTTTGAGTATAGTTCAAGCTTCGACTCTTAAAAATATTCACATTTCCATAAATTTACACGTTTGTTAGTCTTAGGGTTTACATCCCACTATGAAGTCACCCACCGCTGGTGTAAGTCACTTGGGGCTGCCTTGTGAATTGTTACTTAAGGAGTCCTCGGTATTCTTGGAGTTTGACTCTTATGTAGTGCAGAGTTTAGGTTACTGAGTACTTTTATGCAGATTTAGGTCCCCTTAATGAAGAAGAGTTTGGCCTCTCTCAGTCTGCCTTCTCTACTGGAACTTTGATAAACTGGCTTCAATGATTGTGACCAATCTACCTGGAGTCACAGGCCACTGTTTTAGGGAGAGCAGTGCTTTGCTCGGTGACACCGCTCCGATAAATGAACTTAGGCCGTGCAGTTGCTCACTCTCTGGGGCCTGTCCTCATGTGACAGCCGTAGACAAGCGACAGTCGGTCCTCATTATTCGTGGATGCATATTTGCAGAGTCATCTGCTCGAGAGTATTTGTAATCCTGGATCAAGTGTCTTTTTCACGGTCTATTTATCGCTATGTTTTCCCCATCTTTATGCTTTTTGCTCGTGATTTTCCTGTTTAAAATTAGGCTCAGGTGTGATGATGGCATGCCGTCCAGCTCTCTGAAGTGAAACAGGGCTGTGCTGTGCTTTAAAGAGAACAGGTGTGTCAGAGAAGCTTCTCACAGGCACGAATTACAGTGCTGTCGCCATGAGTTCAGTGTTAATCAACAATATAGCCAAAATAAGGTGTCTTAAACAAGGTATTGCACCAATTGGCTGAAAAAGATGTTGTGGCCAGTGGCTCCTGGGGACCAAACTCTCTATTCCCCCTGGACGCAACGGTTCAGGTTAGCATTGGCTGATTCAGTGTTCCTGGTGACTTCTGTTCACTACTGCAGATAAGGAGAATTAACTTCTTATTTGATCTGTCTAAATCTCAGTTTCCTTATAGGTAGCGTGATCAGATTCCTCATTTTACCACCAAGAATGAAAGTGAGAATTTTTCAGTCATTATGCTCATTCAACTGGTGTAAACAAAGACCGTGTTGAGCAAACGGGATCGTGTTGTCATCCTACGATAGGTGATATGGAGATTAAAATGCCTAATTTCAGAAGCATTCGGCTAATTTTTGTTGCCCATCTCCTGTGGATCTGGGCACTGTAGTGTGCGATGGACGTACGTGATAAACGAAGCCATCAAGTCTTCTGTCTTCTTGAAGCTTACCATCTATGGGAAGAAGGGACATCAATGAATAACCACACAAATATTGTCACACATTTGACCAGTTCTGTGAAGGAAAAGCCTAGGCTATTATTGTAGAGCTTGAGTATCTAATTTTGAAGCTGGCTGGTGAGGCAGGTATGATGTCTCCGAAAAGGTGACATTTCAACCAAGATTGGAAGAAGAGCTTCAGTTCAGAGGAGCTTTCCAGGCAGAGAGTGAGGTAGGGTAGAACCTGACACTTCCCAGCCAGGACTTAATGGCTGAAAAGCACCGAACGAGGAGAGAATGACGCACGGCAAGGTCAAGTCAAGGATTCTAGGGAGCAATGGGAATCCGCAGAGGGGGTCTGGGTCGGGGAGCGATATGAGACTTCAAAAGTCTTCTGTAGTGTATAGAACTGGGAGTGGAGGGAAGGGCAAGTGGCCAGGGGCCAGTTAGGAGATGACCGGAGGAGTCCTAGTGGACGTGACGGGGATGTTGGGAGAAGACAGAGAGACTTAGCAGGTCCAGTCTGCTGGTTTTGGCAGCGAACATAAATGTATGGGATAAGAAGCGACTTA
>NW_011904028.1:0-2320 GCF_000151845.1 Pteropus vampyrus | reverse complement strand
TGCCGCTATAATTTCAGAATTTTTCATTAATCAGGGAAATCAGGTGATCTATAATTATGCAGCTTAAAAAATAGGAAAAACACTTAATTATGTGGAGAAATATGACCATTTTAAGTGAAAGATGGCATACATATAACCGTGTATATAATTGATATTTATGTTGGAAAATACCTATAAAAGGACAGAAAAGGGGCTGGAAACATATCTAAGTGTTGACAGTGATTTATCCTTGCGGTGGGGATAGTGTACCAACGATCACAGTGGTGCCTGCCCGGGAAGAGGCCAGGGCCACAATTAAAAGCCTTCTTGCAGAGGGAGGTGAGACCCTCATTTATTCTGCCCCTCTCAACAGGTGTTACAGAGGGGCAGGGGAGAGGCAAAGCATGGAGCTACTTACCAAGGGTTGGATTACTTTGGGGAAAACCTCGGGGTCCTCTGAGTCATCTGTAAATTCAAAAAGGATGTATGAGTGTGAGGTCAGTTTCCCCTTGTAGCCACAGCTGGCGGGAGTCCTAACTTATCAGCAGCTTCCAAATGCTCAACGTCCAGCAAGTCATCCCTACCCCAGGCTCAGTCACCTCATCTGTAAAACAGGGCTCCTAACCCCTGCCCCCCAGGCTCTTTCCCAGGAATGGGGAGCTGGCAGCTGGGCAGGTGCTTTGTCAGCTCCAAACCCTTGCTCAGTAAAGGGTGGATTCAGCAACCGACAGCACTACCGGTGAGCTGGTTAGAAGTGCAGAATGCCAGGTCCCACTGAACCGGAATCTGCATTTTAACAAGATCTCCAGAGGACTCATTTACGAAAGCGGGATTCTAGATTGCAATATTAAATATTAAATATTAGAAATTACAATATCAAAACGTTTACTGAGTGCTTGGGTGTGCACAGAGCTTCAACTTGGTCCAATCGCGACACTGATTTACTGTCCTGTTTCCATTTTACAGACTCGGAAACCAAGGCTCTGAGGCCAGAGGTTAGCGGTGTGAACTCAGGACTATGTGACTCCAAAGCTCGAACTTTGAATTATTTCACCACTCTACATGTAGGAGGGATGTTTCCTAGTAGCTCTGTCTGGCCCAGAAGCCGGGGCCAGAAAGTCGCAGAAAACCAGGTAAAGCACCAGCCCCAGGTCCAGCCCCAAGAGGCCTGGGCACCTTCACCCATCCCCCTCTGAAGCAGGGGCTTGTTCTTGGTTGGGCACCCACATCTCTGCCGCTGCAGGCCCCCATGTCTTTTTCCTTCTCAAAGGAAAAAAAACCCTCTATCGGTTCTCCTCCCCACCCCACCCTACCCTCACTATGCCTTTAGCAAGGTGCTCAGAAAACCTCGTTACAAACAACTAGCCCAGGAACGGTCTCAGGGATGGAAAGGGCTGATCCTTTACTTTTGTTTCCTCTTATCTGAGGGGGATGGGGCACTCTAGAAAAATCTCCACAAAAATCCAAGGCGCGGTCACCCTCCTAGGAGAGGCCACAATTTCCTCCAGCCCCACGCCCCAGGCCTGTCCATCATACGCCCCCCACCATCACACCCTCCGTACCCAGATCTCCGGAGCCAGACAGCTCAAAGTCATCGGGTTCCTGATCGGGCCCCGCGACATCCTCGTCGTCTGGTAGGGCTCCGGAAAAGTATCGGCCTTCTAAGAGGTTTTGAGGGTCGATGACCTCGGTCTCTCGGATCTAGGGTGAAAAGAGCAGCCGCATCAACCAATAGCCCCCTTAATGGTCTGCAACAGCCCCTGAGCCCCGAAAGGCAGTGAAATGGTATTCGAGAAGGTAAAACTAGGGTGCTAGATAGAGACCAGGCCAGAGCTTGGAGTCCCGGACCCTTCCTGGCCCCTAATTTGCTGTGTGACCTTAGGCAAATCTCTTTTCCATTCTGGGATAATAAAAATAATAAAGGCAGTAAAAATCAGAACATAAATATAGTACTAGGTACCATTTACTAAGCACTTGCTATGTGCCAGGCCCTGTTCTCAGTAATTCTAAAGGCACGTCATCACCCCGACTTTATAAGTGAGGAAAGTGGGCATTAAAGACATGAAATCGTTTTCTTTTGATGGCACGAATAGCAGATGGAGGAGTGAGAATTCCATGTAGGGCTGCCTGACTTCAGAGCCAGCGTCCCCACCCACATAGGCCGGCCAGAGGATACGCCGTGCCAGGGTTCTGGGATGCCGTTGCTGCTGATTCACTCACAGCAGAGAGGGCTGCTGGTTCTGGTCTTGTCCCCAATGGGACACCTTTCCCAGCTGAGTCAGGCAAAGCTGGGACAGGCAAGGCTGGCTCACCCACACCAAAGGACAGCCTCAGGTCAGGG
>NW_011904027.1:0-1825 GCF_000151845.1 Pteropus vampyrus | reverse complement strand
ATAGCTCTTTAACTCCTAAAGTTTAAAAACCAGCCAAATGTTTCCTTCATTTAGAAGAAGGCAGTGAGTTTTACTGTCAGATATGAAAAGTATATACAAGTATAGAGAGCAAAGGACCTCAAAGATTTATTAATACACCATGTTTGTGATTATTTGTTCCTATAATTTAAGACCTCTATCTCATTAAAGTGGCCCACATTTAGGGTTGACCTGTTTTGGACCCAACACATTGGCTATCACGTGATCCAGTTTAGGGGCACAGTGCAGGTGGCTAACAGGTCCCCTCTACATATGGGGTCTAGTGTGGGGCAGACTTCAAGCTATCTCCTGCGAAGGCTCTGTGCATGGTCTCTTATAAAAGTGTACCATTAGGTATCAAAAGCGTAGCATTAGATGTCTTCTGTTCTTTTTTTCAGGGGTCGGTTGAAGGGATAAAAGTTGTTAGTTTTTTTGCATTCTCTTCCTTTTAGCTTTTTTCAATGTTGCCCTCCCTAGGAGGAAGTGACGATGACAAAAAGAGGCAAAGACTACTCTAGAAATGTGTTCTAACTTGTACTCTTTTGTTGCACCTCAGGCAGACTGGGAACAGGCAGAGTCTCTACGCTGGTTCCGTGTATGAGAGCAGGAAGAAGAAAGCAGGGGTAACTAGCTAAATCCACTGCTGTCATGTCGCCACCACTGGGGGATGACGGGGTCCTAGGAGACTTGGCCTCTTCAGGAGAAACAAGGGGCAGCTCAGGCTGCAGGGAAAAGGTAATTAAGATTCCAAAAGAGGTGACAAGTGGGGTCCCTCTGTCACGTGGCTCTGCAACACTCTCAGAGCTTTGTGACACTCCTCAAAGCCTAGTGCTGGTGATACTCATCATCGTCCTTGTGAAACAAACACAGCACTTCCTGTTTTAATGCTTATAACATGTTGTCACAGACTCCCTATATTTTCCCCTCTGGTGGATGGTACAGAATGTTTTCATATTTATATGAGAAGATTTTATTCTCTTCTAGCCATGTCCTTCCTTTATACTAGAAACATTCTTTTTGTTTTGCAAGTTCAGGCCTCAGCTCATCACCAATACAGCAAAGAGACTTTTTATCCTTATTTGTGACTTTGCCATGATTCACCATCCATACAAATGGCGTGGTTGCTATAGAAACATAAATATGAAAAAGGGGGCAGCAAATGGTGGCACAGAATAAAGACATAAATAAAGTGGTGGAAATATACCATGGTGTAGTGAGAGTGGCAATAAAACCTTTATTAGCAGTTACTTGAGAAAACCTTTACATCTAATGTGACCATTTTAAACTTGAGCAAAAAAAAAAAAAAAAAAAAGAAGAAGAAAAGTAGTTCTGCAGTGGCTAATGTCTACAGCAAACGCAAATAACTAGAAATTTCTTCAACCAGGTTTGTGTTTATATTTCTACTAATGTTGGAGAATAATGTGCTAATTTAAGAGAGAATTTATGAGTTGGTTATGGATATCAGTGAAAATGTGGCCTCAGCTTTGTTTCATACTACAAAATTCAGGATGCGTAAATATCAACCCGAGATAAGCAAACATTACCATTCATTTAATCACTAATGTCCTTAATCAACATAGCGAGTCTTACATAATACAAACAAATGTTTAACCATTGAAGCAGAAGTACAAACATTAATGAATTCATTTTAATTGCTCTTCCCTGCAGAGGGCTGTTAGCCTGTTTCTGTCAGTGAGGAGTGCTACACGTGAAGCTATTATATGTAAAAAAATTCATATACAAATTTCTGCCACAGACCCTGGAGGCATTATATGGAAGACTCAAGACCTATGTATTATGCCAAAGT
>NW_011904026.1:0-2575 GCF_000151845.1 Pteropus vampyrus | reverse complement strand
CTCCTGTTTTCCTATGGTAACCACCATACCGTTGTCTGTGTCTATGAGTTTATTTGTTTGTTTTGTTTGTTCATTTGTTGCTTTTTGTTTATATCCTGCATATAAGTGAAATCATATGTTTCTTATCTTTTTCCGTCTAACTTATCTCACTTAGCATGATACTTTCAGGATCCATTCATGTTGTTGCAAATAGTAATATTTCATCCTTTTTATGGCTGAGTAGTATTCCATTGTACACCACATATTGTTTATCCGATCATCAGTGAAAGGACGCTTAGGTTGTTTCCATGTCTTGGCTATTGTGAATAATGCTGCAATGAACGTAGGGAGTACATATATCTTTACAAATAAGTTTTCAAATTTTTTAGGTAGATACCCAGTAGAGGAATTGCTACCTGGGTCACATGGTAACTCTATTTTAATTTTTTGAGGAACCTCTATACTCTTTTCTACGGAGGCTGTACCAATTTACATTCCCACCAACAATGTATGAGGGTTCCCTTTCTTCACATCCTCTCCAACACTTCATTCCTTTTTTATGGCTAAATAATATTTCATTGTATGGGTGTTCCGCATTTTGTTTATCCATTCATCCATTACTGGACATTTGGGTTGTTTTCACTTTGGGCTACTGTGAATAGTACTGCTGTGAACTTTGTGTATAAGCCTTTGAACACCTGTTTTCAATTCTTTTGAGTTTATATCTAGGAGTGGAATTGCCGAGTCATATGGTAATTCTATGTTTAACTTTTTGGAGAACTGCGAAAGTGTTTTTCACAGTGGCTGCACCATTTTACATTCTCTCCAGCAATGCACAAGGATTTCAATTTCTCCACATGCTGGCCGACACCTCTTATTTTGGTTTTCTAGATTATAGCCTTTCTAGTGGGTGTGTAGTGGCATCTCATTGTGGTTTTACTTTGCATTTCACATGCTTGATGTCCATTTGTATATCTTCTTTGGAAAAATGTCTGTTCGAGTCCTTTGCTCATTTTCTAAATTGGGTTGTTTTATGTGTTATTAATAATTAATTCACTTGATTATTCAGTTGAACATCTCTAACATTCCAGGCACTGTGAAGTACTGGGTATAAAACCAGGAGCACATTAGTTGCCAAAGTGAGAAATCAAGAGAGTTCTTTTTAAAAAAAAAAAAAATCCTTGTGTCTTGAGTTATGAAATCAGATTTAGCAGCAGATCTGGGCCTGAAATCTCATGTGCAGATTCTCTGAGGGCACCCCTGCGCGTGGGGCTTTACTTTGTCATGGCTCTCACCTGACTGATTTACACATATTCATTTCTACCTGGGGCTTGTATTTTGCACTATCTAAGGCCTTACTAAATATTTATTTTAATTATTTGAGTTAGGAGCAACTGGAGCTGCTGGCTGTCCTCCTCCAGCTTCAACACATTAAACAAACAAACAACTTTTCCTCAAACAAAATCTTTTTTATTGCCTTTTTCATGTTTAAATGGAATACCTACCACTTTAAGAATAGAAAAAGAAGTGGCTGCCCTTTTTGGCCAAGGCCTTTGGGTTGTGTTGAAGGAAGGAGAGAGAATCAGTTCTGTTTGTGCTTGGACTTTCAAAATGATAGGTGGTTCTGACATTTATGAGCAAATTGCATTGATATGAATTTCTAGAACTCTTAAGTTCTTTGAAGGAGACACCTGATTCCACCTCAGCTCTGCCCTACTCCAGTCCTAGTTTCTTGGTTTCAATTAGTAAACAATGGTGGAAAAAATAAAATTGAGATTAGATAATCTCTCGTGACCAGATAAGGGATAAACCCAAAATCTAAAGAACAGAATTACCTATCCCACTCCTTTTGCCCCAATCGAAGTGGGTTATGTGGCTGTAACTTTGGGCTCAGCTCTTTACCAGCCCAGCAGTCCACTAGGCTTCTCCGTACTTCAGTTTTTTTTAATTTGTAGAATGAGAGTTCACAATTCCTACCTAGGAATTTTAGGATTAACTTCATGCGTATCGGAGAAACCCACTCTCTCGTGGCTTAAAGGAGATGGGAATTTCTTTTTCTGGGAGATAGCTAGTCTGTAGTTGATATGGTACATCCTGCTATCAGACACCAACCCCCTCTGTCCTGCTGCTCTGTGGAGTCCAAGTTCACCAAGTGGTCCAAGATAGCTGCCATTCTTTTCCTGTCACAGGCAGCATTCTAGCTGGCCCAGAGAGGAGAAATCCTGTGTCTTGATTTGGATTCCCCTGAGAACAAGGACTTGGGTGCAGGTGCTTTATTTGTGACCCTAGGAAGCAGAAGTGAGGGAGTGGGAAGAGGAGACAGAAAGAGCAGCCAATATTGGCTGTTACTGAAGTTGTCGCCCCAGGTAACCAGGGTTTTACCCGCTAGAACCTCTGAGGAGGTATAGCTGCTAACCAGAACTGTCAGGCTGCAGAAGAGGAGGCACGAGACGTCCCTGACCAGACAGACCTCCCCACAGAACTGTCCCAGCAGCTGAAACCAAAGGTGCTCTGAGGAGACATAACGTGGGGCACTAAAAGTGTCCGCAACGGTCACCCTCCCAGCAGCATGCCAGCGATGAGACCTCAGAACCCC
>NW_011904025.1:0-1384 GCF_000151845.1 Pteropus vampyrus | reverse complement strand
AGAGCTCAATGCTAATGCTTTATTGAGGGAGAGAGAGAGAGAGAGAGAGAGAGAGAGAGAGAGAGAGAGAGAGAAAGGGGAGAGAGAAACGAGGCAGGGAAGGTTGAGAAGCAAGACAAACTAATGCATTGCTATGCTGGCTCCTGCTTCATAACAGCCTTGAAAACAAAGCCAGTTTCTTGGCAGGTACACCTCCAAGACCACATGTCTCTGGACAGGCCATACAGGGAAACCACACCTTGAGATAGTTAATCTGAAGGAGGAAGGGAGAGATTGTTTATTTACTGGCTCTTTTCCACCTCTGGTCTTCCACTGTGCTGTTTCCCCACGGGGAGTGAGCTAGCCTGCCCTTCTGGGTTGCACCACCTAGCCTTTTTGGGCAGCCACTTGGGAAGCATGGTGCTTTTTTCCAATGAGTCCAGAAGTGTCTGGAGGAGCCAGAGACTCTAGGTGGTTGGTTTGGGGTGGCAAGTGTACTGCAGGGGCAGCTGAGGTGGAGCAGGTAGCCTAGAGTTGGGGAGAGAGGTGAGTAGTGATTCTCAGGTGCCACACTGATGTGTCTGATACATGAATCATAGAGATATGATCAAATTACTGCCTGGACTTTTTGACCCATAACTGGCAAACTTAAATCTCTCATGATACCTGCATATCATGTCAAAGAGTGACATGGACCAGATGGAGCTTATTGCCGACTGGGGGGACCTACTCTGCCTAAGAAAAAGTCCCAACACATATCTCCTGTCTACTGTCACCGCATGGAACCATGGGCTGGTGTGGCCAGACCTTTTGATCTTTGAAAAGAAACTGGAAATCTAGATTTTATACATTCCCCCGATTAAATGTGGACAACTCCAGTAATTATATAAAATGTAAGACCTTGGAGGGCCAATGTGGTAATTATCAGAACAAATAGGCCTTCTGGCCATATCCAGTTGTAACCTTCAATTGAGCTAGAAAAGTCCCATGATTCTTGAAAGAAGCAA
Source organism: Pteropus vampyrus (assembly GCF_000151845.1). Classification (NCBI taxonomy): domain Eukaryota; kingdom Metazoa; phylum Chordata; class Mammalia; order Chiroptera; family Pteropodidae; genus Pteropus; species Pteropus vampyrus. The sequence continues at coordinate 398 of NW_011904025.1, read as the reverse complement.
GCCCAAACTGCAGACGTGGCTATGAAGACAAAGAGAGTGGGCTGAACCTAGGGGCCCAGGTAAGGAAGAAACAACCAACCTAGATCAAACATAAAGCAGGGAAAAATAACCCTACAAAAATGTGGCTGAGAGACCTTGTGGAAGCAGATGCTCTTGACATATATGGTAAGGTGATAGAAAAAAGATAGAAGAGTGTTTAAAACAAAGTCTTCCTTTTTTTCCCCCTAAGGCAGGCCTCACTTGGGGCGTTTTATATTTTTAGAGGTCTCAAAGACATATTTATGTTTTTGGAAACTGAAAGAGACTTTGACAACATGGAGACAAGGACATCCTCACATTTGTGACTGTCATATGGCATGTCATTCCTGATAAATAGCTGCTTTTATTGGAGCTGTGGG
>NW_011904024.1:0-2836 GCF_000151845.1 Pteropus vampyrus | reverse complement strand
AGGTTTAGGGTTTAGGGTGTGTGTTTGTGTCAAGGGGAATGGACGTGGTAATGAGATCTGTTTTAGATATATTGAGCTTACAGAGTCTTTCGGGCATCTTCTTGAGTTTCTTTAACTTAATATAAAATAAGGGTCTTGAGCTTGGAAAAAAATTGCCCTATTTAACATTCTGATGAAGAACATGCCTCCTTGAAATAAAGGATGAGCAATCCATAAATCTGGAGCTGGTCCTATGTAGTTATTGGAAGAAATCCACAAATGCTTCTCTTCTCACAAATATCTGTGATCTAGTATCATCTTCTTCAACTTGACTTTTCTCACAGTTTGACAATTTTACTTGGTGCTCCAGGAATAATAAATGACATCCTTATCTCCCCAAAATTCACTGTTAAAATGCATGAGTCATTTATGAGCACTGCTAACTAACTCTCACATAATCACACTGCACAATCAGTTCTGCTAGTTTAAACCTTAGAATGTAGAAAAGGGGTTAGAGCAATGGGGTTCTCAGCATTTGTGTATAGAAAGCAAACAAAAAATATTCTCCCCCTAAAACTGCCTGCCTTGCATCAAAAGTATCTAGCAGTGTCTTGCTTGACATGAAAGAAGCACTTAATAAAAAGCTTATTGAATTAATATAGTATGCTCTTAATCTTGGATTCAAAGCACTTAGGCAAAAGAAAATGGGTGATTCCAAGAATAGATAATCTTATGTCCCTAAAAAAGAATAAGGTTCGTTACCTAAACATAATTACTGTCTATCCCTGATAGAGATACCAGAAGATTAGGAACATATTCCTCTTCAAGTCCACTCTTAGATATTAGTGGCCATAATACAAAGGCTGTGCAAAGTCTCAAAGAAGATGTTTATGGAGTAAAATGGTTTCCAGGTCTTCCTTTCCTAAAGTCACAGTATTGATATTATTGTCAGTAAACAATATCTTTGAAGAAAACTCTGACACGTCCCTCCGAATAATGTCTTATTCTTTCCTGCAAACTTAGAGACATTCACTCTTTATAACTATGTCTACATTGCATAATAAAGTTTAGAAAGGAAAAAAACATACTGGAAATCTCACTAGTGAATGTGCAGACTCAAAAGCAAATAAGGTAGTTTTATTTTATAAATCTGACAGGAACAAATACAATTCAAGAGATATTCTAAGAAAGCTGAAAACAAAGAAAAGATAACTAAATCTAAAGATTCAGTGAGAGGTGGAATAACCTAGAACATAATTAAAAGTTTTCAAAACACTTGTTTTTAATGTCGAGTTTTATGCAGCTGTATCTTCTCATGAAGAATAATTTTTTTTTTATACATGGATCTTCTATGACAAGCATGGAAATTCCATGGTGGTGGAGGGGCAGGACTTAAAATGAAATAAAATATTCTGTCTGTGTTTTTATCAGTATTAAATATTAATTAAAAATCTTGAAGAAATTAGAATTCAGAGAATGAAGATTATCCAAAGAAATTATCATCTACTATTAGCCGCTTGGCTCACCTACAAGACTTGTAGATAATAAGTCAAACTAGTAAAGATAGCCATGAAAAACACACACTGCTCCAAGAGGCCAGCTCCTAAAAGGAAATCAAGGAGGCCTAATGAGGATAAAGCAGCAGGCCTAATGAGAAATGTAGTATCTTCCTTGTACACTCTTTTCTGTTCTGGTTTTATTTTAATGGGAAACTGTGGGGAAGTCTAAACCTATTTATGGGAGGCAGATACTTTTGTTTGAAGAGTCTAATGAAATCAAGATCAGGGACAGAAGATGGGAAAAGATTTGAAAAGAGTGACATTAGGAAATTCATTTGGATGCACAGACTTTGGAAGACCTAGTAATTCGGGGAGATGATTTGCACGATTGAATCAAAACATTTGTTATATTTTGGCCTTGACTTAATTTTTCCTGAGAAAATGAACATTTATATGATTTAGAACATTATAATTTTACCACAGCAACTGAATAAATACTTTCTTCAAATGAATTCCTTCATTCACTATCAATATCTTTAGCAAAGCAATGCCAGAAGTATGGCTAAATAGCATATATGCGAACAATAGTTCTAAGTATAGATTATCCTAATGAAGCCACCAAGGAATCTTGCTGTAAAGCAGTGACAGGACTTTAAAAACTGCTTTAAAATGTGATGGGGCTTTAAAAAGTGCTTCAAAATATGGACATCTTAGGATAGATTTGAACTGATATCAAATATGTCATCTGTACAAAATTATAGTATTAACAATTATAAAAAATGGTCTGCATGGTATACCCTATTACATTTGATAGACTATTTCATCTAACTTGACAATGTTCATTTTTCCAAATTCAAGAATATAATGCTCTCATTTAGTGAAAAGGGTTATGAGCTACAATTTACAGCTTGCTGTTTCACTACATAAGGTAAAATGTTAAAAAAATATTGTAGAAATGTTTAAGGAAGTATATTCACAATAATTACATAGCTGTGACTTTAAAAATCAAGCTCTTATTTTAAAGGTATAAGGTTATACTTGTGGTTGGGTTATTATAAAAACTAACTTTAAATTTTATCTTCTAGTACACAAGTCAAAAAAATTAAATCTATTGTTAGAACTCTGGGAGAATAGCTAGATCAGGGTATAAACATAATATTTCAGGTAATTCTAAGTTGGGTCAGGTTAACAAAGAGAAGAGAGCACACATACTACAGCTTGCACCAAAACAGGTTAGAGATATGGAAATGGTTGTCCTAATTTGGAGTCAGCTTGTAAAAATGAAAACCACATAAAGTATCTAGGGAAAAATAACCTGGCACATTCAAGGGGCAGGTAAAATGTGTGTTTAGTGCCAA
>NW_011904023.1:0-2325 GCF_000151845.1 Pteropus vampyrus | reverse complement strand
ACATACTGTTGAGTTTTACACTTGAACTTATTTGATTTTATTAATGTCTCTCCAATAATTTTTAATTAAAAAATAATAAATGGGAAAATATAACTCTAAAAAAGTATAAAATAGTGTAGCAACTAAGATAAAACTAAGCAGGCCAGATATTCTGTTACTAAAAGAAGAATTGCCTCAGCTTTGAAGGACATATATTCCACAAGATGATGGAAGTGAAAAATAAAGATGTGAGTAAAAATACACTATAAAAAGCCAAACAAAAATTAAGCAAGTTGGCAGTAAAAATGTGAGAAAAAGTAGAGTTTAAGGCAAAGAGCATTACCTAGCAGAAGGTATATTATGTTGATAACAAAAGTTAAAGGGAAAAAATATTAGTTATACTCTTTATGTGCCAAATTATAGGGCACTTAATACCAGACCAAAGTTTATTTGACATCACAGAGAAATAGACAAAATTACAATTGTAGTGGGAAAATTTTGAAACATTTCTAGCACTTCTTTTGAGTCAAGAAATAAAAATAAATGATATAGAAATTAAATAATAGAAACAACATGATTAAAAATATATCTATTTTGAGTTCAAAATAGAGAATATGAATTATTTTGAAAGGATGATATCTTAGGTTTCAAAGAGAAATTAATAAATTTCTAAAAACAGATATACAAAACATTCTATGAATGTAATTGTATTGACTCAAGAGTTTATTAGTAGCTAGATAAATAAGCAGATAACACCGTCACCATCTTTAGAAATAAAACAAAATAAATCTCAAAGAAGAAATAGTTTTGAGATGCACATTATTTTCTTTTCTCTGGTTTATGGTCAGTGGTATACTCAAAGGAAAATACAGAACACAATTATTTTATAATAGTGTTATAAAACAAATGCACAATTACAATTAACAAGTAGTATATTAATGTGAGGAAATTAGAATAAGGCGAACAAAATGTTCTAAGACAAAAAGTGAAAATTATATTAAGAATAGAAATTAATAAAATAGAAAACATTAAAAAATACAAACAAATTTATTGATGTAAGTCTTGCTTTTATTAAAAGAACAGTACAACTGATAAAGGATATCTGATAAGGATAATGAAAGAAAAAAGGAACTAAAATATATACCTGTAAGATACTGCTATGTATATATTTTCATATTTGCAAATATGAAATAGGAAAATTAATTGTACCTACCTTATAGAATTGCTGAGGATTAAATTATCTGATATATGAAACTCTTAGAATAAAGCCTGATACATAATAAGCATATACTAAATATTAAGTTATTATTGTAGTAGTATTACACTGAACTTTTAGTAGTATTTATGTCATTAGTATTATGAAAATAGTAAATGAACAAAAAGTAAAATAAAAACATTTTTACCAGGAATTTGAAATGCACTGTTTTCTGGGAAAATATAATTAACCAGAATAGAATTAGAACATTCGAATACGTTGACAATCATGGGAAATAACTCAATGAAATTATTGATCCCAGACATCTTTATAGGCAAGTTTTTTTAATTTCATTAAAAAAATTTAATGTTTATTTTTATTACGAAAAATAACTTTAAAAAGTACATAAAATATGCAGTGAAACAAACAGTTACAAAGCAAACAGTCATTTAACTACCGCTCTGTCAAGAGTAGACTGAGTGACCCTGCGGCTCACTATTCGTTTAGAGGGTCCCGCTGTACTCACCTTTATAGTAACAACTGCTTAGCTTTTCTTTTTCATTTTATACCATTCGTTTGTACCCCCATACATATAGTTTTATCTGTTTTGTATGTTGTATAAATGGAATCATATACATATTGGAAATGAAGAAAGGATGCTCACTGTCATTGCTACTCCCAGAATGAAAAAAAGTACAAGTACAAGACTTCTAAGAGGAAACATTTATTTAAGGATATTAGACAAAACTTTACTTAAAGACGTTAAAGAAGGCCTGAATAAGTGAAGAAATGCTTAATGTTTATGGATTAGAAGAATCAATATCGTAAAGATATCAAATGGAAAGCTCTCTGCATTCACCATTAAGTGTGACTGAGAATTTTTCTTATAGTATGCTAAATATTTTTACCATGATGTGTTTAAAAAAAAAGTTTCATCAACACTTCCTGCATCTATTGAGGTAATCTTTCAATATTCCTCATTTATTTTAATACAGAAAATTATAATATATTGATTACTTTCCCTATGTTATACCAGCTTTATATTTCTAGAGTAAACTTGACTTTTATATATATGTTGACTTCTTTAATATTTTCTTTGGGATTTTTCCATTTCTATGCATGAGTGAGATTTACTTGTACTTTTTTTTTTT
>NW_011904022.1:0-1214 GCF_000151845.1 Pteropus vampyrus | reverse complement strand
TGCAAACCCAACGTAAAGACTACAGGGTTACCAAACAAAAGTTCAGGTTACTGTCAAGGGAAGCCAAGCGATTGCTTAAACATCTCTCCTTGGGAATTCTGTTCCGAACCCTCCCAAGAAGAATGCCTGCTCTTGCCATCGTATGAATACCTCACTGGATGGGTCTATGTAGATACTAAGAGAAATTCTTTGCACTGGGAAAATAGACTCTCTGGAGCATCTCAGGATATTGACCCCACCAACCCTTCACAGGGGCAGTTCTAGCAGGGACCCTTTTGACCTGAGAAACTGAACACAGCAAAAGGCCGAATGATCACCTTTTCACTATGGAGATGAGGTTTTGCCTTGGAATCCCAGGTATATTCTTTTTTTGTGGAACCAATTCATATCTCTGTTTCCTGGCTAACTGGACAGGGACTTGTACCCTGGTTACGTGGCCCCTGAAATAAACATCGCTCCCATCAACCAGTCTATGACTATCCCTCAACACACATGAGAACCAAACGATACAATTCATTCTCCTTCTGAGAGGCCTTGGCATCACCGCAAGGGTAGGCACCGGCACAGTTGGCCTAGCCTTCTCCCTGTCTTATTACCAAACCTTATCTAAGGACCTATTAGACAGCTTAGAAGACATATCCGAAAGCAACATCACTTTACAAAGCCAATTAGATTCCTTAGCAGAAGTAGTTTTACAAAACCGGAGGAAACTGGATCTTCGAATGGCCAAAAAAGGAGGGTTCTGCTCATTTTAGAAGGATGTTCTTTTTATGTTAATCAGGCAGGGATAGTTAAAGATGCAGCCAAGAAGCTTACAGTTAGAGCTTCAAAAATGCGCCAACATTTGAAGGAATCGTGGGGGTGCTGGTCCAGAATATGGAGTTGGGAATCCTGGCTTCTCCCACGTGCAAATCCTCTCTTCATGCTCCTCCAGCTCTCTTATTCGGGTCCTGTATCCTGAACTGTCTTGTCAAGTTTGTCTCCTCACGCCTAGAATCGGTCAAGTTACAAATGGTTATGACATCTGGACCACCGTTGTACCAGTCCCTAGGCCAAGAAAATCAGAAGGTTGATACCCTATAAGGATTTAAAGGGCATTGAAAGAGGAGAATGAAGAGGAATTTTCACTCAAAAGGCTAACCTTGTAATCAGCTCTTTGTTCTGCTTCTGTAGATATGCTGCCACATAGGCCATAGGGCAAGGTGACCTTGAAA
>NW_011904021.1:0-1007 GCF_000151845.1 Pteropus vampyrus | reverse complement strand
AAATGTTTTTTTAAGGGAGCCAGGCACACACACTGACACTAAAGCTCGTGTGAAGAAGCAAACACAAAAGAACCAACGGGGGACACCGGAAATGAGAAGCTGTGAGTGGAGAACAGCCCTCCGAGTCACCGAAACATACCGAGCCCCCGAAATAACTACATCGCTGCAGTAACGGCACGTGGATAAACGCAGTGGACAAGAGCGGAAGTTCCAGGACAGACCCAAGTCACAGGGACATTCAGTGTGGCACAAAGCCACGCCCCGAACCACGGAGGCAACGTGAACCTCTGACGACCGGTGCGGGGACCACTGACCAACCATTTGGAAAAAGATAAACCTGGACCCATATCTCACGTGACACATAAGAATGAATTCCAAGTGCACCGGGGAGTCAAACGAGAGACGAGAAGCCACACAAACTCCGGAAGAAATGGGCACAGGCCCCTTCGACCTTGCTGTCGGGGTCAAGCTCCCTAACAATTCAGGATCCAGAGGCAGTAAAAGGCTGACGGGCTGACTACCTAAGAGTGAAAACGAACAGGACGGAACAGAACTGCTGACGGCTAGAAAGCACCACGAACAGTCCAAGGACAGCCTGTGACCCACGGGAATGACCCGCACACGCCACGCAGGGGCAGGGGGACATCTCCGGTCTACACAGGGCTCTTAAAAATAGAAAGAAAAAAAACCCAGTGAAAATGAGAAAAAGGAATAGGAAACTCACGAAAGAAGATAAAGAAACAGCTCTTAAGAACACGACCCGACGGCAATCGGAGAAAAATGGCAATGAAAACGACAGAGCAGACGGACTGTGAGTGACGGACGGGCTCGAGCCACGAGCACGCAGCCTGAGGCCACGCGATGCGCGCGGGCGGGGGAAGCAGGCCCGTGGGAATGCTACGGCGCTACCTAACGAGACCTCCCGACACCGCCAAACCGGGTCGCCCGTGGCGCGGCCCGCGATGGCGAGCACTCGTGCGCGGGAGGCTGTGAGGGAGCGCGACAGG
>NW_011904020.1:0-1608 GCF_000151845.1 Pteropus vampyrus | reverse complement strand
ACTAATGTACAGAAATTATTTACTATGATGCCCAGAAGTCAATGAAAACTAACTGTGAGAGTGATTTTCTCACTCATCTATGCAATAAAAATTTCGTTATTCAGTTTTGTGTCTCTAGCCCCTTTCCATGGTGACTGTCTAAAGTATGAAGCATTTTAATTGTTAACGTCAATTCTCTCCGGTCTGTGCCCCAAATCTACAGGAACTGATCAGAAAGTCTATGATTATTTTTAAATGAACGTCTAGGGAATGTTTTCTCCATGGTGTTATCTGAAGAAAATACCCTGTCTGTATAAGATCTAAGCCTATCATTAAGGAGACATAGATGCAGATGGTAGCTAGCGATGTGCCCACCAACTGCCTGGAGGGAAAACAGTCTTTTCTCAAAACTGCAAAAATTTTGACCACTACATCAAAAGAATAGTCTCTTTTGTCTTACTCTCTGCAATCAGTGAGAGACCATTCCTATCTCACATCTTCTCTCTCTTCACTTCACCTGGCGCTTCCTCCATTTTCCTTCCCATAAAATTCTATTCTCATCTTGTCTTGATTTCTTGGGAGAAGTTGCTAAAGTCATCCATTTTTGCAGGGCGAGTTTAAAATGGCATTTCAGAACTATGGACAGCAGACCATATCTGTTCATCATTTCCACCGCAAAGTCTATACCCAAAGACATTTTCTCTGTAAGAGCTTGGCCATGCTACCTCGATCCATACAGAGAGAATCTATAAGAAGAAAATATAGTATATGAACTATTTTAAGCACCACTATTTCTATTCTGGTTTTGAAATGATTATAAAGAAAACCCAGGTCAGGTATTTGAAGAGGAGGAAAGCTCTTTGGTCTGTAGGAGACATAGTGAAAAAATAAAGCTACAGGGCTTCAGCAACAACAGATGAAGACACCAATGGAATAAGCCTATTAAATCAGGCATGTGACCAACTCATCTTGGAACTGCCTAAAACTTTATTTTTATGCACTCGATTTTCAAAAATTTTCCATATTTCCTCCAACCCCCAAGAGCCATATTAAAAACTTTCAGGAAGTATGAGCAACTATAGTCAGCATAAAAGAAAACACATGGAATCAGAGTCAAAAATGAGGTCCTGGGCCTTGTTCTGCTACTATTGCCTTAGGAATGTTTCTTCATCTTCCTAAGCCTCAGCTTCTTCATCGTGGTATGAGATGTTAACTTGTATAACATATAATAAAGGTGGACATATTTCTAAAAACTATAATAAATAAATGTATTCAGGGCCTTGGATAGAACTTTTCACATTTGGAATCATGTGGACAAACTCAGGACTAATAACTTCTAAACTCCTCAGAAGCATTAAAATTTAGTAATTCTATGTAATCCTTTTAATTTATCTATTCCTCTAATATTTAAGATTATAAAGAACTAGGTATGTTAAATTTCAATTTCTAATTTAAAAAAATACACTGACCGTGGGAGACTATACCCCAGAATTAATTTCCAAGAGACTAATGAGCAAGTGAAAACAAAGGTAAGAGTCTACCTAACATGGACTATGATGGTGATTACAATCCACAAAATGCTTCCTACTGACAGACATCATATTAACTCTAATATTAAACAAATTATTA
>NW_011904019.1:0-1278 GCF_000151845.1 Pteropus vampyrus | reverse complement strand
CCTTTGCTCTTGGATTGACAGGATTAATATTGTTAAAATGTAATTACTATTTTAACTTACTATATTACCTAAAGTAATATACAGATTCAATGCAATCCCTATTAAAATACCAATGGCATTCTTCTTAAAATTAGAACAACTAATCCTAAAATTTAAATGGAACCACAAAAAACCCTGAATAGTCAAAGAAATCTTGAGGAAAAAACAAAGTAGAAGCATCATTCTCCAGGACTTCAAACTATACTGCAATGCTATAAAAATCAAAACAACGTGGTACTGGTGTAAAAATAGACACATAGATCAATGAAATATAATAGAGAGACCAGAAATAAATCCTAGCTTATACGGTCAATTAAGCTATGATGAAGGAGGCAAGAATACACAATAGGATAAAGACAGTCTCTTCAGTAAGTGATGTTAGTAAGACTGGACAGATACATGAAAAAAAAATTAAATTGGACCACTTTCTTACACCATATACAAAAATAAACTCAAAATGGATTAACGACTTAAATATAAGATCCCAAACCATAAAAATCCTAGAAGAAAGCATAGGAAGAAAATTTCTCGACATCCCTGTAAGCAACATCTTTTTGAATGTCTCTTCGAGCAAGGGAAACAAGAGAAAAAATAAACAAATAGAACTCCATTAGACTAAAAGTTTTTTGCACAATGAAGGAGACTATCAACAAAACAAAAAGACACCCTACTTAATGGGAGAAGATATTTACCAATGATACATCTGATAAGAGATTAATAACCAAAATATATAAATAACTCATATAACTTAACATCAAAAGAAAAAACAATCCTATTAAAAAATGGGAAGAGGACCTGAACAGACATTTCTCCAAAGAGGACTTACGAATGGCCAGTAGACATATGAAAAGATGTTCAACATCACTAATCATCAAGAAAATGCAAATTAAACCACAATGAAATATCATCTCACAACAGTTAGAATGGCTATCATCAATAAATCAACAAATAACAAGTGTTGGTGAGGATGTAGAAAAAAGTGAAGCCTTGTACATTGTCAGGGGGATTTTAAATTAGTGCAGCCATTGTGGAAAATAGTATGGAGATTCCTCAAAAAATTAAAAATAGAGCTTCCATATGATCCAGCAATTCCATTTCTGGATATTTATTTGAAGAAAACAAAAAAACACTAATATGAAAAGACATATGCACCTCTATATCCACTGCAGCATTACTAATAATAGCCAAGATATGGAATCAATCTCAATATCCATTGATAGATGGATAAAGAAGATGTGA
>NW_011904018.1:0-1942 GCF_000151845.1 Pteropus vampyrus | reverse complement strand
ATGAGCATGGAATATCTTTCCACTTATTTGTGTTTTCCTTAATTTCTTTCATTAACATATTATAGTTTTTAGTATACAGGTCTTTCATCTCCTTGGTTAAATTTATTCCTAGGTTTTTAATTCTTTTGATGCAATTATAGGATTGTTTACCGATTGTTTTTCATATGTAAATATGCAACAGATATTTTTAAATTGATTTTTATCCTGCAACTTTACTGAATTTATTCTAACAGTTTTTGGTTATGTCTCTAGAATTTTCTATATATGATATGTCATCTGCAAATACTGACAGTTTTACTTCTTTCTTTTTAATTTGGATAACTTTTATTTATTTTTCTTGCCTAATTTTTCTGGCTAGGAACTCCAATGCTATGTTGAATGAAAAATAGTGAGAGTGGGCATCCTTGTCTTGTTCCTGATCATAGGGGAAAAGCTTTCAAGCGGATATGTTAGCCATGGGCTCAGCATATATGGTCTTTGTTATGTTAAGGTACATTCCCTCTAGACCCACTTTGTTGAGAATTTTTATCATAAGTGGATGTTCAATTTTATCAAGTGCTTTTCCTGCATGTATTGAGATGATTTTTTAAAAATTAATTTGATTTTAAATTTCCCCCTTTCCTTCTCCTTCCCCCACCTTTTGGTAACCACTAGTCCATTGTCCATGAGTCTCTATTTATTTATCCTGTTCATTTGTTGCTTTTAGGTTTATATCCCACATATAAGTGATATCATATGGTTTTCAACTTTTTCTGTCATGATCATGTGATTTTTATCCTTCATTTTGTTAATGTGGTGTATCACATTGATTTGTGAGCATTGAACCATCCTTGCATTCCTGGAATAAGTCTTGCTTGATCATTATATATGATCCTTTTAATGCATTGTTGAATTTGGTTTGCTAACATTTTGTTTGAGATTTTTATATTTTTCTTGTGGTGTTTTGTTTGTTTTTGGAAGTCTATCTAGAAACTTTCAAACTTAGAGAAAAGTTTTCAGTACAGTACAAGTAGTCCTTTTCTTGAGCCATTTGAGAATATGTTGCTGACATGGTGCCCCATCAACCCCGAATACTTTAGTATTTTTTGTTTGTAGAAAATATACACTAGGTTATCAAGATACAACTGCCAAAGTCAGGAAATAAACTAACAGATACATTACTGTCATCTGATGTTTAGATCCCATTCATGTCTCAATAACTTCCAGTACATAATCATATGTTCTCAAAACAAAAAATAATACAGAAATTTTGATGTCTTATTCATGATAGTCAAAAAATGGAAGCAACTCAAATGTCTATCAACTAATGTATAGATAAATGAAATGTGGTATCTCTATACAATGGAATATTATTCAGCCAAAAAAAGGAATAAAGTATTGAGACATGTTAAAACAAATGAATCTTGAAAATATTATGCTGATTGAAAGAAGCCAGCAATGAAAGACTACATATTATATGATTCTATAAACTGAAATATATAGGCAAATCCATAAACTGAAATTAGGTTAGTTTTACCTAGGAATTGGGGGGAAGCATTAGAAAAGGAAAGGAGGAATTACTGCTACTGGGTACAAGGCTTATTTTGGGGGTGATAAAAATGTTTTAAAATTAAATGGTGATAGTAATTATACATCAGTTAATATACTAAACATGTATTTTTATTCTTTAGAAGAATGAAATTTTTAATATGTGAATTGTATCTCAAAGTTGTTATTAAAGAAAATAATTGTATGTTGCATTTACTTTTCATATTACTAGACTTCTTCAATGTGGAACAATTGTTCAGTCTTTTCTTGGTTTTATTAACTTTGACAATTTTGAAAATTACATGGCAGCTCTCCTGTACATTGTTCCTCAATTTTAGTTTAATCTTTCTTCATGATTACACTCGGATTGTGCACCTTGGCCAGAAATATCACAGAAGGGGTACTGTATTTTTCT
>NW_011904017.1:0-1718 GCF_000151845.1 Pteropus vampyrus | reverse complement strand
AGAACGATGATGTCGATACAGGTCTAGACATTCAGCTGTCAGCTTCTTCCTTGGGACTAAAATGTGTCAACTTTCATACAGTAAACTCCAATCATTTTTGGAGTTTTAGTGAGAGTCACCCTGTTCTCACCCTCTGGGAACAGTGCAGGCTCACGTGTAAAAAAAAATTTTAGTTTCACTAAAGTAAAAGGACTAGAAGATAGAAAGTTGTTTTTTTCTTTTGGTTTTTTTTTTTTTTGATTTTATTTTGTTTTTTGGTTTTTGTACTTAAATTAAGACTTGGTTAGCTTTGTTCTACTAGTTCCATAAAAATAATTTATTTTCCTATTCTTCAATTATATTCCAATTGTACTGGTATCGTGGATATAATGGAATGTTCTCAAGTTCGGCTAAATCCTATGATCCTTAATCTTCTTGGCAAAACTTAACAGTAAAGTACTGAGATCAGGAATATAATTTTGAAGGACATACATTTATGATTTATGGAAGAAAACGGTTTTGGGGAGGTTCGTATCTTCCCATCTTACGATACATCCATTACAGGCTGCACCCATTATTTTTAGGCACTTTCCTTTATCAATTAGGGACTCACGAAAAACATCTATTATTATTTGTGTGTCCAAAATAATTACAGGCTATCTATAGCCTACTTCTGAGAAGTCAGAGTCTCTGGCCCATTAGAGCAGGGTTTTTCTTCTGAGCTTTGTGCCCGAAACAAAGCCGCTTTCACAGAGGCTCCCGCTGAGTGGGTTTCAGCGGACAGCGCTTTGCCTTTTTCGTGGATGGGGTTTTGGCTGCTTGACCCTCTCTGTCTGCTCACATCGCCCTCGTTATCTTTGCTCTCTGAGAACGCAAACAGCTGCAAACCTTGTGCGGACAAGCGAACGCTTCAACCCCAGCTGCTTGTTATGGGCCGAATTGGGTACCCCGAAGCTCGCATGTTGAAACCCTAGCCCCCAGCACCCAGAAAGTGGCTGTATTTGGAGACTGGGCTTTGAAATAAGCGGCGAAGGTAAAATGGGGTCACATGGGTGGGCCCTAATCCAGTCCGATTGGTGTCCTCACAGGAAAATATCGGGCACGTACACGCACGGAGGGACGACCTCGTGAGGACGCGGGGGACGGTGGCCATCTACGCGTCCAGGAGAGAGGCCTCGGGGGAGCCAGCCCCGCCCGCGCCTCCGTCTCGGCTCCAGCCTCTGGATCCGGGAGACAGTGAGTGTGTGCTGCTCACGCCCCTTCGTCGTGGTGCCTGAGCCGACCACGCGGTGTGTGGGGAGGGCGGTGGTTCCTTTGTTTTGCTCCTAAATTCATGCCCTCAGCCCAGCGACGATCCTCAGAGAGAGGCTCAGACGCGGTGGCTCTGGGCTCGCTTTCCCCGCCGCCTGGCGGAGCGCGGGTTGGCCCAGGTGGCCGCGTCCGCCTCCACGGTCTCTCCCTCCTGCAGGGTCGCTCCGGTGGCCTTGCTCGCCCAGGACCTCGGACACGGCCGGGGGAAAGCCGCTTGACGACTCAGGAGAGAATAGACTGTGAGGCTGTCTCAGGATCGTCCTGACTTCTGCACAGTATTTCCTAGTCACGAGGACCTGGAATATTTTTCAAGTTGGTAGAACATAGTAGCCGGATGCCGGAATCTCACCCAAAACTTCACCCATCGGCTGCCCTGGGCGTCGGCTGGCACCTCCCCAGCCGGCAGCGGACAGGCGTCATCGCGTGTC
>NW_011904016.1:0-1403 GCF_000151845.1 Pteropus vampyrus | reverse complement strand
ATAAATTTTTTTTTAAATGTCAAGTAGTTTGATAAGATATACAAAATAATAATAACAAAAGTTCTCTACCCTACTGCTTTCAATTCATACTATCCAAAGGCAGTCACTTTCAACTCTTAGCTATTTCTTTAGTATTTTCTCTAGTATTTTTAAGAAACCTATTAAACATATTTTTCTTTGTTTTAGAATGTTGTATTCCTACTGTGAAAGGTGAGGAAAACCAACAGACACTGCCAACCTCCCACTTCCTTTCACCATCCTCCTAACCTAGTATTATAACTTTTAGTTAGATCAGTTTTTAATGTATATGTTCTAGTGACTATGTAAACAGTATTCATGACTGGACCGTATTGGGTACTATGAATACATTTCTTGTAAAACTTTTTGCTTGTCCTGGAGTTAATTATATGGTCTCACTATTTGTCCTCTTAGTCTTCATCATTCATTCCCCAAACTCTGTGCCAGAAATGCAAATCTCTCAGTATGTTGAAACCTGTCAGGCATTCTATCAATACTATCCTCCGTGTATGTGTGTGTGTGTGTGTCGCGTGTGTGTGTCACGTGTGTGTGCACACACTCACCTGCACACGTGCCCTCTGCCCTTTTGCTCCAATCTTGGCACTTTTGTTTATGATTTTTTTAGGGATTCTCGCCTATGTTGTATCTCCTTTTTGCTGGATCCCATGTTTTCCTCACCCCCCACCCCCAAAGTGTTTTGGTGAAACACTTTCTCCTGTGGCTTCTAGGAGAAATGTGCATGAGGTAATATTTTTGCTCTTTTCATATATTTGAAAATGTCTTATTTCTGTCCCACGCTTGATTGATAGTCTGTATATGGGTAGAATTCTAGACTAGAAATAATTTTCTCTCAGTATTTTAAAGTTATTACTCTGTTTTCTTTGAGCTTTCAGTGCTGTTATTGGAAAGCCCTGTCATTTTGATTTCTGTATATATGAGTTATCTATTGTTGAATAACAAGTTGCCACAAAGCTTAGAGACTTAAAATAGAAATTTATCTCGGTTTTTGTGGGTCAGGAATCAGGTATGACTTAGCTGGATGCCTGGCTCAGGTCTCTCACGAGGCAGAAGTCAAGGCGGGTTGCAGCCATCTCAAGGCTCAGCCCAGGGAGGGTCTCTTTCCAAGCTCACTTCTGTCAGCAGGCTTAGTCTTCACCAGCTATTGGCTGGAATCATTAGTTTTACGTGGGCCTCTCCCTAGGGCTCCTCACCACATGGCACCTTGCTTCTCTCACAGCAATAGTTCTGCAAGAAAGCTCAGATTGTGTTTATGACCCCAAAACACTTAAGACAAAATTCCTTCATTGGTGTTTAGGAAGTGATTTGGCAAAAGTAAGAATAGTTTTACAAGAAAAGTAGTACAGTGCCTACTTCCATTATTTCTT
>NW_011904015.1:0-1550 GCF_000151845.1 Pteropus vampyrus | reverse complement strand
TAAGTAACTCCTCAGAGGGTATGAACTAAGCACTAAAGATCTAGCTATAAATGGACCAAACAGATCACTGTTTCTCAGATCCATTGCAGAAAAAAAGAATATTCATGGAATTATACTCCCACAAAATTACCGGTGCATATAATTGTACTTTGGTGATCTTTGTCTCTATTTCAATAATATATTTAAATTTTAATCTAAATTTACCTGAATAGAAATGTGTAAGATCAAAAGGACACTGTGTGATTTAGTACTGCAGGAACTGCTCTTTAGAAATGGCTCTCACCAGCAGCTAGGTCAATTATGTCATGAAAATTAAACTTAAAACTACAGAAATTCAAGAGAACTGTATTGCCTTTCAGGTGGGTGCAGATGGGTGGCTTATTCATGCTGAAGGATAAAGAGGATTTCATAAGATAGTTTTGGCCAGAAAAATAAAAGGCTCTAGGTAAGAATTCAGGGTCCTCATCCTGAAAAAATACATATTTTTTAACATATGGTCTTTCTAATGGCATTGTTTCTCTGTGGTGCAAATTTTTCACCACAGAAAAACAATGTGAGCATTTTCTAGCAGAATGGGAAGATAGTTAGGCCATTGAGTTCAACCCACTACATCTCAAAAAGAATATGCCATCTGTGCAAACTAAATAGAGGATACTGTTGCATATTAGGTTTTTTATCTCTTAAATCATGTGGATTTGTGTGTGTGTGTGTATTGAGATAAATGTGTGTGTAGTTTAAAATTGAATGTATTTTTAAAATAGCATATATAGTGCTATGGTTTTTCAAAATGCATTTAAATCTCACTTGCAATGAAATACTTGTGAGGCAAGTGGCATTATCGTAAATAAATCTTTCTGATCTTCAAGTTGATAAAAAGTGAAGAATAAAGAAAAATTGACAGTCAAAATTTCTGGAAGATTTCAGTTTATGCCTCAGGATTTCAGTTTGCTCATCTGATTTTGGTACTGCATTAGATGTCATTTGGGGACATTACAACTAAACATTTTATATTGGTAATGAAATATATCTATAAGTATTTAACACAAACCGCAATATAAGGAAAAGTTTCAATGAATATTTACTCTTTCCATTCCTTTGTTACATTTATTCAAACTCCACTGCAAGCTTCCCTAACAACTCACATTCTAATATTCTTTGTCAAGTTTCAAGTTTTCTTCCTGATGTAAATAATGAGTTTTACATATAATAATTTGTGGGTTTTTGGAGGGTAAATGGAAATATGTGTTCACAGATTGCTTCTCTTCAGATCTTCCAAAGAAATATATGTAATACATATGACAATTATCATAAACATGAGATAATTATCATATATAAATATGAGACTAGGAGATAATAATATGTCCCTGGATAGATATATTTTAGTTCTGAAGATAATAGCATATATTATGACACAAAATGTCATTTTCTGCTGAAATGAAAGATGAGGCTACTGATGATCTTAATGAGTGTATTTGGAAATGGAAAAAGAAATTTCCACACATAATTTAAATGATGAATTCTATTGATTAGAATAAAATCCATCATGCAAC
>NW_011904014.1:0-2244 GCF_000151845.1 Pteropus vampyrus | reverse complement strand
TCTGCATCCCCCGCGCCTGACAGAAGGTTTGGCAGAATGTTTGTTAAGTGAACCGAGGAGTCCCTATAAGACACTTACCTTACAGGCTACTCTGTGTGGACATAACTTCCCAAACCCCAGGGGAGGCTGGATACGGCGGAGCAGAGTGACCACATCGAGGTGCTTGATCCTTCCCCTGGAGACAAAGTACAGCGTGAGGTCCAGGTAGGCATGGCTGGCCTGAGCTTTCAGTTCACTCCACCTTCCACAAAACCCAAGGCCAACATTCCAGAAACAGCCCACACAAACCAGATAGAATCCTTTCCAACCTACTTTGCCTCGGGATCATATTCTGACCATATTCTTTTGAATTCATCTAAATGGTGAGGCCCCAGAATAGACCAGTCCCGAGTCAGATAATCAAAGTTGTCCATGATGACAGCCACAAACAGGTTGATGATCTGTGAAAGCAAATCAGAAGGAAGGAGCTTCAGCTGTAGTGGGATGGAATGGGCTAGACCCTAGCAAATGCTTCCTAATCACGGGGTCATGAAACATTTGAACCCATTTCTCCAGAGAGACTGTAAACACTTTCCTTCTGGAGGCTGCTTAAGAAAAAGGCAAGCTTCTTTCCGAAATGGCTTTGGTACAGTCCCAGGGGAGGGCAGGGGGATGCATTATCAGGACTTACAAAGCACACCGCAGTTTTATAACTTCATCGCCATCAAATAACTCATACTCATAAGTCGCCGCTATGTGAAGTGGCTTTGAAATTTTTATAAAGGAACCAGCAGCCCTAAGAAGCTGTGGTAGTGGCTGCCCCAAGCCTGTGAGGAAGCATCAAACCGCTGCTTACAACAAAGGCGCTAGTAACACTTGATGAATCAGCAAAATCATCCAACTGCCAAGTGAAATCTAGAGTATTCAACATAGACTGGCCCTCAGCGAGGGGATGGGGCAGAAATCATTGATCTGAATCCCAGAGCAACACAAACATCTGTCAGTTGAGAGGGAGAGGCTTCTGATCACATACCAGAAATGCACAGAGCATGTAAAAACTGATGAAATACACAATGGCAAAGTTGCTCCCACACGTGTACTCCTCCCCAGGGCTGTAGTCCGACTCGGGGTCACAGAGCTTCCCCGGGAGGCAGGCCAGCATGATCTCTTGCCAGGCCTCACCTGTCGCACACCTTTTTAGATTAAACAAAGAAAGGGCTTTAGTAGGGGAAGAGGGGATGTGAGGCTTCAGCCTCTAAGAAATTTTAAGTAAAAAGCTCTTGAACTAGAGCAAAACCTAAGTAATTTGGTGAAAAGCCAGTTTGAATTAAAGCCAGTGAAAACACAAAATTTCTACTTATTTTCAAATGCACTTTATCTCCGTAAGTGGAGGCCCCTCTATAATTCTCTTTGATTTATATCAATCGATTGACAGAAGCACATCAATTCTTCTTATAAAAATGGATATTTTCATGTCTGCTCTTCTTTAAATCCTTACATTACAAATTTTTAACGATTATAAATCTTTCAATGACCTAACATCTAATGATTTGATTAGGTCCCCATTCGATTTTGTTGAAAGCAAAGAAACTACCTAACTTGTAAATGACTTGCTGCTATCCAGTCACTAGAGTCGTTACGAATTACTTGTATGATTTCTAGAAAGTTCTCTCACTTTGAGGGACCTTATTTACAAAGTTATTGAACTGGGGTTAAAAACAATCCTATAAAATTTTAAGTTCCACATCCTAGGAAGTTCCCCACTAGCTATTCAAAAGGCCTCTATGTTCCTGCTAAAATTCCATGTTCCTGGTTGCTTCAGTGCATGCGCCCACGTGTAAGCATATAGCCTGCCATTTTCCTGGCGGCCTAAGTAGATCCACTGACTCCCAAATGGATAAACCTTAAGCCAGCCACGATCTCAATAACCACAGCAGTTTCAACAAGCCAGCAAAAGTCCTCTGTGACTGAGATGCTAGCGTCTCCGTTTAAGAATACAAAACACATACAAAAAGCTACCATGATCAACAGGGAAAGGCCAGGCTGCTTTAATAACAAGTGTCCTCTGTCACTCCGGAGCCCAAAGCTAGAGAGAGACACACCCCGTGTGGGACTCAGTTACCTGAAGAGCAACAGCACCGCCTGGGGAAAGGTCTGGAAATTGTTGTTCCTGTTGATCTGGTTGTTATCTCTCATGGCAACTTTCCCAAACATCTAGGTGGAGAAATTATTGTGAAAAAAAGAATAGATTTTGTCATCCAAAAA
>NW_011904013.1:0-1272 GCF_000151845.1 Pteropus vampyrus | reverse complement strand
CGTGGAAAACGCGATGCTATTTCTAAAACAACTGCCAGCCTCGCACGTGTCCTCCCGCTGTCCCTCGCGGCCTCGGGGGGGACGCAAGGCCCCCCGGGCAGAGCGTCCTCCTGCCTGGTGTCACCCGCAGCCCTGCCGGGCCACGCCTTCCTGTCCCACCACGGGGTCACCGACAGCGGTCTCTCCTTCCCGTCTGGGCTCAGAGGACGGAGCTCGGCGCTCCAGGACCCATTAGCTGTGGGACAGACTCGGGGGGACTGTCCCAAGCGGGACCTGTCTGCATCCGTCTCTCACGGCTGTCTGTCTGTCTGGAGGCTCCGAGGGGCTCTAAGTGACCCTCACGCGGTGGTTTCGTGCGGCTCCCAGTGGGGACCTCGGCCCGCCTTCTCTCTAACCTCCTGGCCTCTGGTCTCTACGGCCACTGGCTCTGAAGACTGGACAGGTCCTTGGGGTTGACCCCAGCTGGCACCTGGCGTGAGGCCCAGGGGCTCATTCCACAAGTGTGCCTCGTGCGAGAAGCGTCCGGCCTGCTGCCTCGGAGCCACCTTGGACTTGTCCCTCAGCCCTGCCCCCACTGCCACCAAACCCGGTTCTCCTGGGTGCCAGAGCCGTGGGCACTGTTGTCAGTAGCTACCGAGCGTTACCGAAAACTCCCCCGCCACGGATCGAGTCTCGGAAAGGAATTCCCACGCTTCCTGTTTCAGAAAAGGTTCCGACTGCTCGATCAGTCCCCACGCAGCACCGCCATCCACGGAGCCACCCAGGACGTCCTCCTGCATGTCCAGGCCAGGCAGTGTCCCTCCAGACGCCCCTGAGCTGGGGCCGAGTTCCACGCACTGGGGAAGGCCCCTGCCTGACGCAGAGCCTGCGGCCGCACCTGCGTGTCCCTGGCCCAGCCCCCACACCTCAGCAGGGCACGGTGCGGGGCACGTGCGGGTCGGGGGCACTGGACGCCCTTTACTCACCGCACGTCTGACACCGGTGTGCGGGGTTTTACACTAAGCCAGCTCTGCGCATCCCCGGACCCCGCCCAGCGCCCCACAGCTCCGTGCGGTTCGACACCAAGTACCCAAGGTCAGTGCCGACCCCACAGGCGTAGGCTCTGTCCACAGGCCTGCCTCCTTCTGCCCCCAAGACGCCAGCCACAAGCATGGAGCCCCCGGGCACCCACGTTTCCGTCTGGCCCAGCTGACCGGCGGGTCCCACGCCTGCCTCGGGTCTCAACGTCTGCCAGGACTCAGGAAGGCGCTTTGCTGGCCATCACCAGGCTGT
>NW_011904012.1:0-1393 GCF_000151845.1 Pteropus vampyrus | reverse complement strand
CTCCCTCCCTGCTGTGCCCTGTGCCTGACGCCACTTGCCTGTCTCCTGGCCCAGGGCAATCACCACTAGAACCACCATGTTCTGTACCCCAATCCTCCTCCCAGCGCCCCCCTCAATGCAGGAAGCTTCACACACACACCTGGCCTCAGCCCAGCTTAATAGCCCTCTCCACCCTGAGCTCCCTGAGCCAGAGATCACAGGAAGTGGAAGGAAGGCATGGGTGGAAGCCAGTGTCACGCTGGAGGCCCCCCATGGAGGGTACCTACCTCTCTCATCTGAGGGGTGGGGCTGACTGAAGGCTGTGATGCCTCCATTAGAATGGAGGCTCTTCTGGAAACTAAGTGCTAGGACCTTGTCTCTCTCGTCAGACAGGGGTGAAGCCTGTTTCTCTCCCACCAAACCTGGGGCTCCTTAAAGGAGCTGCTGTGTTGCCTGTTTGGAGTAAGGGCACCCTGAGGGTTAGGGACATAGCCAAATGGGTGTCCAGCCACAGGGTGATGGAGATAAAGTAAAGGCATTGGCAGCCTCTCCCTGCAAGGAAAAGCCCACCTATCTCCCCAAGACAGACATCACCAACCAGAGACCAAAACTGTCCTACCCCATCTCCTTGGGGCCCTGCCTGGCTAAGCACCCAGCTCCCACCCACCTCAGGGAGCTGAGCCCTCCATGTGCGCCCTGCCTCTCACCCTCAGGCTCCCAGGCCCCAGGCCGCTCTCCTTCTTTCTCCCCTCAAAGCCCCTCCCCAACGACCTCCTCAGTGTTGCCTGGGTCCAACTTTATCCTTGACTACACTGTAACAATGACTGTTGATGCCTCCTCCAAACAGGACAAGTTGAAATGGGCCAGCCACCTCTAACCCACAAGGACACTGTTAACCATGTGACCCGTGAGGAAACTGGGATCCAAGACAGGAGTGACCTTCCTAACTAACATCATTCAGATAGCAGGTGACAAGGCAGATCTCATCCCAGGTCCCAGAGCCATGAACCACCATGGACCTAGGCCAGGCCTCAAAGCCAAAGGGTCCCCACTCCTGAGGGTTCTCAAGCACCCTTTCCAGTTCAGAAAGCCCGCCTCAAGGATCAAACACGGCCTGCTCTGTGCTCTGGACACAGTGGCCACTTTCTAGCTGCTTATCAGCGACCTATCCAATCCCCAGCTGGTAGTCACATGATTAGTAAAGCCCTGGAAAATGAATTAGAATGTAGTAGCTGCAGCCTGGGGGGACAACCATAGCTTTCCAAACACTTAGTCCGAACGAGGAAAGAGTGAAAGAGGGCCTTTGATGAGAAGGATGGACGGCCATCTCCTCTGTCCGATTTCAAGGAGAGTGTCCTCTGGCTAAAGGCCAAGCTTGGCTCTGCCCGACCCTTAGGGGGCGCCCTCCCCCGCC
>NW_011904011.1:0-2052 GCF_000151845.1 Pteropus vampyrus | reverse complement strand
TTAAATAACTTATTTAAATTAAATTGTTTAGCAAATAGATTAGTAATTTCACTTATAACTAAAATATGTATTCCAAATTTAAGTAAGAGGTAGAACTGCAAAGTGTAAGAAAAGAAAGAAAACTCTCTTTTTTTGAGTTTATAATAGAAATACATAATCACAGCAATTTAAAAGAAAACAGAGTAATTTAAGTTTCAGTTAGTATGATATAAAAATTACTCTCAAAATTCTCTTAAAGCCATCATGAAATTGTTCCATGTCATAGAATAGATGACATTAAAATTTCTCTTAAACTATGTCAGGATGCAATGGAAAACAAAAAATGTCAGAGAATAGAAGAAGGATCAAGTTTGATCTTCTTAACCCTTGCCTACCCCTGTAGGGTGAAAATAATCTCTCTGTGGACATCAAAGCTAAGACCGCTTCCTTGTGCTTGAACCCTTAGAAAGATGTATGTAAAGAGCTATCGGCCTCAACTAAATCCAAGTTCATAAACATAGTTCCTCTATTACTAATTGCTCCTACCTATTTAGTACGTCTAAACAAATAGCCTTGGAAGGTCCAGCTCTTGTCTTTGTCCCCATTTCTCTTCCAAGTTAAATGGAAGATTACATGCATCAAATCTCAGGCTGCAGTTAATGTTTCTTTTTATTATTATTATGTTTTAGTTTTTATTTTTTCCCCCAGAGTCTTGATGTTTGAAAGCAGGCAGGTGCCGAAGCATGGATGTCTTTAGAAAATGTCACAAGGTAGACTGGCTGGCTGGCTGGCCGCTAAGAGACTCCCAAAGGAATCCAGTCATTTTCTCTTCTTTACAGTCTACATTCAAGATTATACTTTTACATTGATAGTTGTGCTACCTTACAGAGAGAGAGAGAGACACTAACCATACTCAGAAGCAATGATATAACTGGAATGCCTATTGTTAATTTATAATGAGAATTAGAGCAGTCATACATTAAGAGATATCTAACTCGATTTTAACATGTTCACCTAAATGAACATGTTATTATTTACACTATTACTCACCCAAATCTGCTCCTTCTACAGTCTTGCCCTTTTCATTTAATCATCACTGGATCCTTATAGCTTAAACAAAAAGCCTTGCACTCATCTCTGACGTCTCTGTTTCTGAAAACCTTCACAACAATCTAACAGCCCATTCTAGGGACTCTACGTTCAAAATGCATCTAGAATTTGAACATTTCTTACATTTCCTGATTATCACACCAGTCTGAACCTTTATCTTCTCTTGCCTGGATTGTTTTAGTAATTTACTAACAAGTGTCATCGTTTCCACTCTTGCTCTGTTTTAGCATATTCTCAACACAGCACCAGAAGAGGTCCTAATAAAATCTCCTTTGCTTAAAACTCACCAACTACTTCCCATCTAACTCAGAGTAAGATAAAAAATCTTAAAGATAACCTACAGAAATCTAATGATCCTGTGCAACCTCTCATTTCTAATTACTCACTCTTCAAATTTTTGTGCCCCATTTTTCACTTTATTTTTCTCCACATAATTTACTACCATCTAACATTCTAATACTTTACACTACAATAAAGCTCCACAGGGCAAGGATTATGACTTGTTTTGTTCACTGTTATAGCTCCATTATGCAGAAAAGTGACCGGTGCATGGTAGACGTCTAATACTTGGTGAACAAATGAATTTATTCTGTTAAGCTAAGCTATTCTTTCCTTGGATATTGATACTAAAACCTACTCTAGATAAATAGAGACTCGAATAAAAAACAATTATTTGCATGTCTCATGTTACGATAATCTGGTGCATCTATTTTCATGAAATTATAATATATTTAGAGTCCAGGTTAAGTATGTGATTCGAACTTCCATTTCCCTGAAAGTGCCTCCTTGATCTTATTTAGTTTTATCTTTATTTAAAAAAAAAATACTTTCTAGCAGAAACTAAAAAGACTTTATATATCCACATACATGCAACAAAAATATACAAAAATTTTTCTTACAGGTTTTTATTTTTACATAAACAATACCAGAGTGTACATATCATTTCGCAGTTTTCATTTTTTT
>NW_011904010.1:0-1194 GCF_000151845.1 Pteropus vampyrus | reverse complement strand
GTTAGGGGCTGGAGGAAGGGGAAAGGATGGGTTGTAGCTTGTTTAATGGGTATAGACTTTCAGTAATATAGGTTGAGGATATTCTGGGGATCTGTTACACAACAATCAGCATGTAGTTGACAATATTGCATCTGGAAATTGTTGGGACAGTAATTTTACATTTTTTTGTCACTATTAACAACAACAAAAAACTATCAATTAAATACCTTATACAAGTCCATTGATGAATCGTATATTTTATTCAAAATATGTCCCTAAAATATAATCTGCACCCTATGATACTAATCAAAATAATTCTTCCAAACACATACAATGCTGTCCCCAAGAGAAAATCTGGTGGATAAAATTGACCTCATCTTTTTTATAGGTATGATAATTATGAAACATAGTTGAATTTACTGCTTTTAATATTGGCTAGTTCTACCTCTACTTCAAAATCCATGTCCATTTCTATTTCTAAAATATGTCTAGTCCTCACAAATCCATAATTTTATTTTGTTTTTATGCACTTAGAATATTTATTGTTTATATCAGTTATTTGATAGTTAGGTGTCGAAGGCTTTTTGGTACCTCATATTATTACATTAGCTGAAAGAGATTATCAGTTTTTAACTTTAATATTTTGTTCATCATGAATTTTTACATTAATTTGATTTTTTAAAATATTGCATTAAATATTTATCATGATTACTTAGTATTTTGACACCCCTTATTTTTTTTCCCAAAACAAGTGCTTTGCTTGCCTCATCCTAAGCCCGGCCTTAAGAGATCAATAAACAGCAGTCTTTAAGAAATCAAGATATCTGTTAATTATACTCTCTGACTCTGTACCTGATTGAAAACTGAGTCTCAGTTCTGAACCTGAATTCTTCTGTTGATAATATATATTCTAAGATACCAAGATCGTCATCTCACTTTCTCTAGAGATGGGTCTGTCTGGAGATGAGACTCCCTGTTGTTTCACTTGCTGATGCTAAGTGTAGATCTCTTACCTGAATCTCAGCCTTCTGCCTGTTTCTTGAGCACCATTTGACATGTTGATTGTGCATGACAAGTTAGTGCCCCGTTGATGGACTGCCTTTATAATGTCTGCCTGACAACTCTCATCTACCGCTTAACCTTTTCTCTACTGTACACAAGCCCTCCTGATTTTGGATCTGTTCACGAAGCCTGCACCTATCTCACTGGTCATCT
>NW_011904009.1:0-2670 GCF_000151845.1 Pteropus vampyrus | reverse complement strand
TCCAATGCTGCCTACTGGTCCAAGGCCACAGCCACAAATACTTCCCTGGTCTCTTCCTGCCGCTCTCACGCCCCCCTTAGTTGGCCTATAATATTGCAGCTAGAGGGAGTCTAAACCTAAGTCAGTCCCATCCTCCTCTGCTCTGAACCGCTGTGGCTCCCATCTTTCTCAAAGTAAAAACCTAAGTCCTCTCAGTGGCCCTTCAGGCCCTGCATGATCTGTCCTGTCACTTCTTCACTCTTATCTCCTCCACTCTGCCCCTGACTCTGTTCCAGCCTCCTTACTCTTGGCTGTTCCTAAGACACAGTCCAGCATCAGCGCCTTTGCACAGGCTGTGCCCTCTGCCTTGAATATTATTCCTCCAGATAGCCTCTCCCTTCTGATCTCTGCTCCAATATCACCACCTCAGAGAGGGCTTCCTCAACTCCTTACCTCACTGGATTTTCTTCCATAGCACATATCACATAAGATATTCTTTTTCATTATGTGTTTCTAGTTATGCTTTATGTAATCTCCAGAGAGCAGGAATGTGATTTCTTTTGTTCCCTGTAGAGCAATGCCTGGTACTCCCTGGGAACTTGATGTTTGTTGAATGAATATGTGCTCTCTGCCATCTGGGGCTGGGGAAAAAAAACAGGGCATGAGAAAGAACCTGTCTATCCATCTGTAGTTCACAGCCCTATCCAGGCAGATAGTCACTAAACAAATCATTCCAAGAGCAATTTTCCTGTGACCGAGGATGCACAGGGGATGTGGCTGCATAGAGTATGGGCTTGAACTGGGCCCAGAAGTTGGTGAAACCCTTAGAGAAAATGGCTTTTGAGCTGAGACCTGTAGGGTAAGTAGGAGTTAGCTGAGTAGGTGAGAAGGAAAAGCATGTGCAAAGGCTTTGAGGTGGAAGAGATGGCCTTGGTGAGTTTGGAAAGAATGGCCACAAATGGCTGGTGTGTGGACCATGAGCAAGAGAGTGAGTGATGAGCTGGAAGAGGCTGTTTGTTCCCCTATTTGCCCCACACTCCTGAACTGATTGTCTTTGCCACAAATCTCTGTTATCTGTTGTCTCATCTCTACCCTTCTGCCCCTATTTTGTGTCCTGGGAGGCTGATTTGTATGGACACTCACAGCCTTTTTTGCCTTATGGCTTCCTGTTGGGTTCAACCAATGGGGAGCTACAGCAGGCATTGGAGGGAAGGTGGAAAGTGAGGTCAGGCTGTTAATACCTCATCTCCTTTCCTATATGACTCATGCAGGCTGGCTGTGTCCCTGGACTGAAGGTTCATGGCTCCTGCCAGGCAGTCCTCCCCATGTACGTCTTTCTGGTCCAGGTTCCGGTAACTACTTCAACTCCTTAGCCCTGGGCCCTAGGCCCCAGGGATGATGACAGCTCCTAGCTGTTCCGAACCCCTGGGATGCTGCTCTATCTCTTTGAAAATGGTGCTTTATTAAACTCTATTCAAATTACCCCATTTGAGTGCTCTGTTTCCTGCTAGAAGTCTGTTTGTTTTTTATTGAGATGAAATTCACATAATATAAAGTTAAACACTTTAAAGTATACAATTCAGTGGTATTTTATACATTCACGATGCCGGGCAACTCTACCTATATTTAATTCTAATTTTTCTTCATCACCCCGAAAGGAGACCCTATACCCATCACCCCTGGGTTTGGGCTTCACTCCTTATTCCCCTTCCCCAGCCCCTGGCAACTACCAATATACTTTCCATTTCTATGGATTTGTCTGTTGTGGACATTTCGTGTCAATGGAATCACACATTGTTGATTGTGTAGTTGATGGACACTTGAGCTCTTTCCATCTTCTGGCAATTGTGACAAGTGCTGCTATGAACATCTGTGCACATGTATCTGTCTGAATCCATACTTTCAATTCTTTTGGGTATATACTAGGAGTGGACTTGCTGGGAGATATGGTAATTCTACATTTTGGTTTTTGAGGAACTATCAAACTGTATTCCAAAGCAGCTGCACCATTTTACATGCCCATCAACAGTGTATGACGGGATCTCTCTTCTGCTTATCTCTGTCCATAAAAGTCTTCCATGAGCTTCTGGAGCCTCAAGAAAAGCCCTTCCCTCACCCTGGCCATGCTCTGCCTTTTTCCACTTCCAGACGTCTTTCTGGTACCATCTTCCTAATCCGGCCACAGCCTCCATTTCTTATCCTCCCACTCTGACCTTCGTTCACTGAGACCTTGGCCATTGCCAGGCTGAGGACTCTGGTGACTTTCTAAACTACATAACCCTGTCCCTTCCTGGGGCTGGAGCTCCTTGACCTCTGAGCAGAGGTGATGGTACCTATTACTGCTCTTCCTCAACTTTCCAAACACGGCTATTTTCACCTCCAGTGCTTTGCCTCTGCCTGTCCTCTCCCTAAATGCAGCTTCTGTCTCCCTACCTTCTCTGTCCACCTCCCTCCCCGAGTAACTTCATTGACCCACTCCAGGACATCTGCTGTCTTCCCAATACAGGGAAGTGACTCACAAACAGACTTCTCAAAATGAGTCCAGCTCCCTCCTGGATGTCTCCCTGAATGGCCCATAAGTCTTTTAGACTCAAGGTAACCTTGGCATTGTTGACATTTGGGGCCAGATCATTCTTTGGGATGGGAGCATCTTGTACATTGTAGGGTGTTTAGCAGCATCTCTGACTTCTA
>NW_011904008.1:0-2120 GCF_000151845.1 Pteropus vampyrus | reverse complement strand
GTCGGACCGTCTGTCATAACTCAAGGCCCCCAGGCCATCGAGGACGCCGCTCACATTTCAAGGGCAGAGGCATCACTTCCCAGAGGCGGAGGGCAAAGGCCAGACCTCATTCCTGGCACCTTAGGGTTCCAGTTGCCCAAGGAACGGAGGGTAGATCTGAGCGGGCCAGCGTTAGCCCTTCGGCCCATTTCCTGTAAGAAATACGTCAAAGATTCGAGGGGATGAGCTGTGTAAAGCACCTCCTTTGGCCCATGGGGCCTGGACTCTGTCCACTTAAAACGTTACCTTCCCAAGCTCTTTCTTCCACCCTTCTCTCCTTTTACCTCAAAAACAGCATATATTCTTATGACTTCTTCGTTTGTTTGTTTTTTTTTTTTTGGTTATTGTTTTTCTTTTTTTCCATTTTCCTTTTTTTTTTTAACTTCTTCATTAAGTAAGTACTTTTGCGAGCTCACTTTATCCCAATACAGATATGATTCCCGTTCTCACAGAATTTCCAGCCTGCCACGGAAGACGGACAGAAACCAAATCCATCGAACGCACCCGCGTGTGCAGAAATACAAGTAAACAAAAAATAGAAGATCCCCAAATTATTGAAAATACTGCGAGGGAGAGAAAGGGTGCTGAGTCCGTGGAATGGGGCTGGAGGCGACTTTATAGCTGACATGCCAGCCCCACGATTCTGAGGACATTCTCTAAGGAAGGAAGAGCGTTCCCTGAGGCAGGAAAGAGCTGCATGTGACACGTAGGTGACCATATATGCGTGGCTCGAGTGTATTGTGAGTGAAGAGTTATGGAGAGGAACATAGATTTTAATTGCTGAAATATCACAGGAAAATCATTAAAAGGCCTTTATGCAAATAAATGAAATAATTTAACTTTTAACTCTTATGCTGGCTGCGCTGTGGAGAATCACCGTTTTGGAAACTGGAGAGGCACCGGGCACGCTGGGAGCCGAAGTCCGCTAGAGCATCCGGCGAAAACCGTGAGGATCCTGGGATGGGAGATCTATCTGGAGGTCATTTCGATGGGATTTGTGGGTGAGGAATGTGGGGAGCGGGTCGGAATGGAGCATGACTCGCAGCCACCACCCCACCAGCCACCAGCCCGTCCTTGCTCCGGTGTCGTCTCTGACCTCAAGAGAGGCTGCATGGTCTCTGGCGCCTGCAGACGTTCCTGCCCGGATCCCAGCTATCCACGTCCAGCCACTCTCCCGGCCCGGATGATGAATTCCAGGCTCAGCCAGTCGGCCAAGGCCCTCTGCAGGTTGGCCCTGGCCTTTCCTGCTTTATCGACCGCCTCCTCGCTGGTGTGTTCAAGTCACTAGCCCGTCTGATGAGATGCTGTGCTCTCTCGGAATGGCATGCCCGCTTCTCTCCTGTCTGTGAGACTGACTTAGCCCAGACCATCTGCCATGTTCACCACTGAAATCTTGTTTGTTTTTGAAAATTAACTGATGATACGCCATCTTCAACATGAAATGCCTCCCCTTCCCCTGTTCCTGACCCCTCCCCCATGTAATTAAAGAAGAAGTTTAAAAATATTTATGTAAACACTCAGAGACATGCATCTGAGGAATGCAGCCAGATCCACGATGACAAGCGCCATTCTATTCCAAGCCTAGTTTATCTTTTTTTTTTTTTTTTTAATGCATAAGAAATTAAGAAATTCTGGGATGATTTTTAAAGGAGACTGGGTCCTAACTTGGTCTAAGTCCCAGAAACCTAGTGTCATGGGTTTCTTATAGTTCGTGAGAGTCAAATTCATCTAAGTAAAGTCCTAAAACTTTTAAGACGGTATCTGAATCAGAACAGAGACAGGAAGCTCTGAAAACATATACAGTATCCATTTTCCCAAGCATCTTAATTTTAAAATCAGCATCCATATTGATGCATAATAACAATTACTTTTATTGAGTTCTTAACGTGTCGCAGGCATTTCCCTAGCACTTTACATAAATTCATTCCTTTAGTCATTTGAAGAAAACGATCAATTGGATACTAAATGATCTCCATTTTGTAGATTTAAGACCGAGGCTTAGAAAATTGAGATAACTTGCCTCAAAGCCTTACAATCCGTAAACCGTAAGTGCTGGAACCAGGCCTCAGACAGCTTGACAC
>NW_011904007.1:0-1873 GCF_000151845.1 Pteropus vampyrus | reverse complement strand
GTCAAATGTAAAGGATGTCTTACTAAGCTATCAAATAATTTTATCAGAGAAAACATCAAATATATAATCAACATAAGACTTGTTTTTTGTTTGATAAGTTTAATGTATAATTTCTAAGCATGTTAAATATTAAAGAAAATCTATTTTTTATCATTTTAATTTTTTTTTTTTTGAGATGAAATTTCTAGCAACCTCTCTAACCCTACTTACCACTCTCCCATGTCCCACCTCATACTCGATCACCATGATCATTTACTAGAAAATTTGGTCTCTGATTTAAAATGTCCTTTTTTCAGTATTAAATAGTGCTAATCCTAATTGCCTTACTTGTGAGAATGGAGCCCCATTTTCCAGTAGCAAAAGCCAGGAACAAAACACAGTCAGTTATATGATTCACATGTCCCTGATAAAAACAAGTTCATTGCTCAAGTCTGAAAAGTTACATTTATTCCTGGGACCAAGCCTAGAATCATGTCACCAGGACACTGTGAGAGGTAAAAAGCATCCTTTAACAACAGCAATCATGATTTTTGTGGGGTTTTGTTTTTATTGTAGCTCATAATGTAACCTAATGGCTTCTCACCAGAACCTAATTATTAGGTAAATACATTTTATACAAGGCTGATATGTTTTTGCCTGAATGATGAGCAATTAGGTAATAGAGTTTGTAAAGCAGTGTTTTCCAGGATGTGTTTCAGGAACACTAGTTCTCAAAGCTCCTCTGGAACAACAACAACAAAAAAAAACGAGTTAGGGGAAATGGTCCATAATCAAACAAGTTTGGAAAAGACTGTGCGTTATTCATGGAGATTCCCAGGGCACACTGCTCTGCTAAGGGCTTGAGTAAATCGGTATAGCATGGTGTCAAGAGTCCAGACTCTGGTCCCCAAGGGCCTGGGTTTTATCCTGGCTTTTCCACGTACTAGCTTTGTGACCTGGGTATGTTATTAACCTCTCTGTGCCTCAGTGTCTTCATCTGCAAAACAGGAATAAAAATAACAGTACCTTTTTCGTAGGTTGCTGTTCTGGTTAATTCATCATGTGAAATGACTGATACCAGCGACTGCTAAATAGATATCAACTGTAGATTTGTCCTGCCTAGTAGCCAGCTTAACATTATCAAATTTTGTGTTTCATACCATACTTGATCACTGAAGTCTCCTTTCCTCCTGAGAACTGCTATTAACATGCTGGAAATAAGCTGTGTGAAAATTCCGAAAATGTAGTTTTTAAATGGATATGCATAACCATCATAACCATTTATAAAACTTTTTCAAAAAAAAAAACAAAAAACTCACCCTCCACTCCAAACCAAGATGCTGATTCAATGATGTGGAATAGACATGACTTTCTGAGTTTTAGAAAGTTCTCGACGTGATCCCAGTGTGGTTCCGACCATCACCGGGAGCAGAGGTTTTCAAGGTGGTGCTTGATGCAAATTCTTGGACCATACTTCATACCTATAGATTAGAAACTCCATTGGGGGTCCAGCATTCACCTCAAGGTGATTGTTTGAGAACCTCTAATATGGGGGAATGAGAGGAGCTGATTGCTCTTCCATCGTCCTCCACTGAATTTCTCTTTGCTCAGATTTCAGAAAGATGTGATACATTTCATGTAGATTTCAGTGACTCTGAAATTATTACCCTGAAAAGAAGAAAAGCAGTTTTGCTATCTAACCAATTAAATTTAGAGACAACAATTTTAGAAATCAGCTGAGCTTAGATCAGAATGAGCATTATACCTACAAGGACCAGCATCTAAATAGAAGGCCTCCTGGGGTGGTTTTGTAACTGTCAGTTTAGCTCATCTGGAACCATGGATCTAAGAACCCCATTTCCAGCGTGGTTCTGGGTGAGAGCAGGTCACAAGA
>NW_011904006.1:0-1093 GCF_000151845.1 Pteropus vampyrus | reverse complement strand
GGGGAGACTTAAGTAGAGGCAAAACAGATTCCTTTGGATTGGAAATCCTTGCTTTATTTAATAATGCCCAGTCAATAATTACTTTATTTTTAAATGTCTCTCTTATTTACCTGCCTGCCTTGACATCTCCCATGCCCAACCCATCTGAATTTTTTCTCTCCTCCTATGACCAAGTTGCATACCAATATCTCTTCATCCTTGGTCAACAGATGCGTCAAGGATGGTTAGAAATGTGTGTGTATGCAACTCTGTCCAACTGTAACCCCAATTAATAGACTTGCTACCGTTGTTTTTATCTTTCAAAACTCTTTCCCTTCAAAGTGACTTTACCACCCACAATTCCTGCAGCAAAAGAACACAGATATGGAAAGTGCATTTCCAAAACCAGCTTTGAAAGATGAAGAAATAATTATGGTGTAGTAGGAAGTGGAAATGAGAGAACTCTAACATGTTCAAGAGCCCTTTTTTTGTGCAATAAAGTCCTCCATGATTGACAATAACTTTGTGTGTGTGTGTGTCTGTGTCTGTGCGTGTCTGTGTGTGTCTGCGTGTGTATGTATATTAGCGGTAGTCACTTTTAATAGCAAACAGACCTGATCCCAAGCAAGTCTCATTTTAATTCCTTATTCAGTTTATTTCTCATATCTTTGATCCTCCCCAAAGGAACGACATTCTACAAAGTTCCTAGCTAAGTTCTCTAAGATCAATTAATTCCCACAATGACTCCCTTAAACTTGTTTCAGCTCATTGATTGAAGGACTCTTCAAGAATCCAGAAAACAAATTAAGGAGGAAGAGATTTCAGAGAAAGGAGAGAGATAAATAAGGACAGCCAGCACTCAGAAAAGATAAAGAAATCAAATATATGTGGGCAAATACCGTTAGCCTAGGGAAGGTTGGAGGATGAACAAACGGATGTAGACTCAGATCTGACCAAGAGTTTTTCTTATGGAAGTGAAAGACACCTCTAAAGGATAAAGTGGGTTTTCTTTGTTTTTTTTGTTTTTTTTGTTTTTTTTTTTGCAAAACTGTTATGTCTACTTTGAAATATTCCAACCATTCTATTGTTAGTTTTAAGTAAATTAATTCTTAAC
>NW_011904005.1:0-2363 GCF_000151845.1 Pteropus vampyrus | reverse complement strand
CTGGACAGGTTGCTTCCTAAGTCTTTTAAATCCCTCAAATCAAAATAAACATTTTCCTTAATGATTCTATAAAGTAATTTTGAGGTCGAAGGCATACAAAAAGGTTTATAATCACTGTCCCTTCTTCATCTGCCCTATTCTACCACTATTAATAGGAATTATCTCTCCTAAGTCTCGATCGAGTTCGGATGTAAGCTGCAGGAAGCAAACACATAGTCCGTATACTAACCACTAAGCAGTGGCCCTCCATACTACCCGGCCAAGAACATCCTTTGTCTTTCACTCCAGCTGTCTTGAGATTTAACCCTTTGTTTTTAAATTTTCATTTCTGTGTGAAAAAATAATCTTTCTGCTCTATACATTGCTTCCTAGACAGAAGCAGTATTGTAATTATGATCTTCATTCTGATTAAAGGAATTTTCACCCCTCAGGAAATGCTGGCTTAGCCGTGTAAGCTAATAGCATCTCTGTGTTACCTGATAGGAGCTTAAATTATTTGTATAACTGGGATGATGTCTCAGTAACTGATTTTTGTTATAATGAGCATATATTTCATAATATTTTTTTATTTTGTTAAAGTACACATAACAAAGTTTACTATCTTAACTATTTTAAGCGTACAATTCAGTGGTATTAAATACGTTCGCATTGTTGTGCGGTCATCACCACCATCCATCCCCGAAACTGTTTCATCTTGTGAGTCTGAAACTATACCTATGAAACAATAACTTCATTCTCCCTGCCCCCAGCCCCTGGCAACCCCCATTCTCCTTTCTGTCTTTATGATTTCGACTGCTCTAAGTGCCTCATATAAGTGCAGTATTTGTGTATGTCTTTTTTGTTTTAGTTTCTTGTCCTCAAAAGTTCATCCCTGTTGTTCATTCTGCATATTGCAGAACTTCCTTACTTTTTAAGGATAAATAATACTCCACTGTGTGTATACATCACATTTTTCTTATCCGTTCATCTGACGATGGACACTTGGGTCGCTTCCATGTTTTAGTAATTGTAAATAATGCTGCTGTGAACACGAGTGCACAGTAATTATTTGAGATCCTGCTGTCAGTTCTTTGGAGTGTTGTGGGATTGCTGGGTCATGTGGTAATTCTGTTTTGTTTTTTGTTTTTTTTAAATTTTTGAGGCAGCTCCACGCTTTTCCAAGGCAGCTATACCATTTTACATTCCCACCAACAGTGCTCAGTGGTTCCAGTTCCTCCACTGCCTTGTCAACACTTGTTTTCTGTTGTTTTGTTTTATTTTGTTTTGATAGTAGCCATCCTAGTAGATTTGTGATGGTTATCTCATTGTAGTTTTCATTTTCATTTCTCTAATGATTAATGCTGTTTGAGTATTCTTTCATGTGCTTATTGGCCATTCATATATCTTCTTTGGAGAAATGTCTTAGTCAGGTCTTTTGCCTATTTTTGAATGGTTTTGTTTTTGTTGTTGAGTTGTAGTTATGTATTCTAGATATTAATCTTATATTAGACATGTGATTTGCAAATATTTTCTCCAATTCTGTAGGTTATTTTTTGACTCTGGGGATAGTCTCCTGATGAACAAAATTTTCATGAAGTCCAGTTTGCCCATTTTCTTTTGTTGCTTTTGCCTTTGGTGTCATAGCCAAGAAATTGCCAAACTCAATGTCTTGAAGCTTTATTCTACATTTTCTCCTGAGTGTTTTATTGTTTTAGGTCTTATTTTTAGGTCCTTGATTCATTTTTAGTTAAGAGTCCAGCCTCATTCTTTCACTTATGAATATCCAGTTTTCCCAGCACCATTTGTTGGAAAGACAGACCTTTCCCCCACTAAATATCTATCATCGCATATAGATACCACCCCCCCCCCGCCCCGCAATTTTTTTTTCCTGTGATGAGAACTCGTAGGATTTACTCTCTTTAACAGCTTTCCTGTGTGCCTTACAGTGGCATTAATTGTCATGGTATACAGTACATCCCCAATACTTATGTCTTACAACTGAAGTTTGTACCTTTTGACCACGTTCCTCTAATTCCCCTTCCCCCAACCTCTGCCTCTGGCAAACACAAATCTGTCCTCTTTTTTATGAGTTTTGTTTTGTTTTTTTAGATTCCACACATGAGTGAGGTCACGCAGTATTTGTCATTCTCTGACTTATTTCACTTAGCATGGCAGAATTTTCTTCTTTTTATGGCTGAATAATATTCCATTGTGTATATATACCACAACTTCTTTTCCCATTCATCGGTTGATAGACCCTGAGGTGGTTTCTGTCTCTGGGTTATTGTCAATAATGCTGCTGCGAACATGGGGGTGCGGGTATCTCCATGACACAGAGATACCTTTGATTTCCTACAGATAAATACCCAGAAGTGGAATTTCTG
>NW_011904004.1:0-1724 GCF_000151845.1 Pteropus vampyrus | reverse complement strand
GACCACCTTCTTCTTGATACTCTTCTCCCTGGGCTTATATGACTTACTCTTTTCTGATTCTTCTCCCCATTTAACTTCCTTTTGTCTCCTCTTTCTTTTTCCATTTTTAAATGTAGGTATTCCCCAAGGATCTCTTCTTAACTCTGACAACCTCTACATTTCAGCTCCTGGTTAGTTCATTCAATTCAAATCTGCCTCTCCTCTCACCCTTCCATCCTTCCCTCATTCCTGAGCTCCAGTTCTCAATTCCTAACTGCCTTGCCTGTCTAACATTTTTTAAATAAATTTATTTATTTAAATTAGTTTCAAGTATACAGTACATTGGTTAGACATCTATAGTGTTCATAAAATGTTCCCTCCAATTGCTCCACTTAGCCATCATATTAATGCTACTACATTCCCTCTTCCATGCTCCCCGTGACCAACTATCAACTACTAATTTGTACTTCTTTAACCCTTCACCCCATTCTCCCAGCCTCCTAACTCGCCTCCTCTCTGTGCATCACCAAATTGTCCACTATATTTGTGAGTCTGTTTTTGATTAATTTGTTCTTTTTGTTCCTTAGATACTGCATATAAGTGAAATCATATGGTATTTATCTTTCTCTGTCTGACTTATTTCACTCAACATAATAACCTCTAGGTCCATCCATGTCATTGCAAATGGTACGATTTCATTTTTTTTAATGGCTGAGTAACATTCCATTGTATATATGAACCATAATTTCTTTATCCGATCATATGTTGATGAGCATTTAGGCTGCTTCCATATCTTGGCTATTGTAAATTGTGCTGCCATCAATATTAGAGTGCATAGATCTTTATGAATTATTGTTTGGGTTTTATTTTTGTTTGTTTGTTTTGTTTTGGTTTTTTTTTTTTGGATAAATACCCAGAAGTGCAATTTCTGGGTCAAAATGTATATCCATTTTTAATTTTTTGAAGAACCTCCATACTGTTTTCCATAGCAGCTGTACTAATTTGCAATCCCACCAACAATGTATGAGGGTTCCCTTTTCTCCACATTCTCACCAACACTTGCTGTTTTGGGACTTATTGATGATAACCATTCTGACAGGTGTGAGGTGATATCTCATTGTGGTTTTAATTTGCATTTCTCTGATGATTAGTGACCTCGAGCATCTTTTCATATGTCTGTTGCCTAACATTTTGACTTCAAATTCACTGTGTCCAGAATCAAGCTAACACCCTCTGAAAAAAAAGATCTCCCAAGGGACATTCTATCTCAGAAGCTCATTTTCCTTTCACAGTTTCATAGTAAACAATCCATAGTGTGTCGGGTGGTGACTCTGTATCAGTTATTTGTACCCAGTGAGTAGATAGGCAGGTAGCAAGAGAGTCCAGAAGAGATAGGCAGTTCTGAGGAGGTGATGTAAAACCCTAAGCTAGTTCAGAGATGAGCTTCTTGCATGCAGGGAACCCCTCCCTCTGCGTGGTGGCTGTCAACAGCAACTGTGCATCTCCAAAGGGGAATCTTGGAAAAGCAAAAAAGCCTTTTTTATACCCGGAAGCATGCTGCACTGCTCCCTGGTTTGTGCAACAGGCTTTGAACAAAAAAAGATCTTATATCCTTTATGAACATTAAAGAAGTTTATATCTCTTAAATACGAAAATGACAACTTTTTGTCAATTACAATAGTCCTGTAAAAACCATATATCATCCCTCCCAAACTGCCCCAACTACTTCCCTTATTCACTCATCT
>NW_011904003.1:0-2071 GCF_000151845.1 Pteropus vampyrus | reverse complement strand
AGATCTTGGGTCAGGTCCAAGATCTTTCATCTCTAACAAGTTCTAGGTTATGCTGGCACTGCTGGCCCGTGGACCACACTTTTTGAAAACCGGTATTCTCTGGCAACAGCCAGTGAGTCTAACTCCTCTTACACAGCTTTTCAGATATCTGATATGACCATCATGTTCCCCTGAAGCCTTGCCCGTCGAAACTCTCCCGGGCCCCTTAACCTCTCTACGAATGAGAAGTGACTTAGAGAATCCGAGCTCTGTCACCATCGCTCAGGCCGAATCACTAGGACGCTGTGCTGGTAGCCACCAAGATGTTCACTGCAGCTATATGTAAACAATGAGAAAGAGAAAACCCATTTCTCAGGGCCAACGGGAGAGGAGTGGTCCTGAGACCGGGGAGGCAGAGGACAAGAGTGCTGGCTGAGCGGTCGGGGAAGCTGGATTCCAGCCTCTCTTCCCTGCGTTTCCCTGAGCAAGTCACGCCCCCTCCCTGCGTCTCGGCTTTCTCGTCCGGGACACGAGCTGGCTGAGGTCCTTTGAGCAGCGGTAATTCTAGGATTGTGCAACAGGCGGGGAAATCTCAGTAGGGTCCCTACCACCTTCCTCCCGGGAACATCCGACGGGGCCACTTACCCAGACTGCTCTGCCCTCCCAACAGTTCGCAAGAGCGGCCCCTCGTGTCTACTCTATACGCGATTCTAGTATTTTTCTCTCGAGTTTCTTCGCATTCACTATGTCTGATGTGTTCGTCGTGACCGGCTCTGGCTTACGTCAGTCAAGCTCCTTCCCTTTGCTCCACATCTGCGAGCAAAACATTGTATAAGGGGGTCTCAGATCGGCAGTTCGTAAACCTGCAACACTAAGCCAAACCTCTTTCCTTCTATTCCTGCCACTTGGCCCCCAAGAGGTAACTAACTCTGTTGGCTTCCAGGACTTCTGCAGGGACCAGTAGGCCCCCCAGGCCACCCTTGGTGGCTTAGGACTCTCTTTCCATCCTGGGGGCCAGAGGCTCAGCCACAGAGCAAGAGCTCCCTGGTTCCTGGCACCTGGGCCTCTGGAAAGTTAAATGGTCATCTGTCCCTTTGTCTCCTCAAGCAGCTCAGCAGCCCTTGAGTTTAAACAATCACAAAACAAATATCTCTGAGGGCTCTTAGCAAGGTTTCTTGAGCCCAATAGGATGTGGTATACAGATTCCGGGCCATATTGTGAAGTGAGTCCATCTCCCTTCCTGTAAAAAACTGCTCGTGACAATTTCCATAAAGAGAATGAACCCAGCGTAAGGAGTGTGGGTACACAGGCCTGCCGGGAGGCTCAGCCAGCCAGCCGCTGGCGTAAGCTGTGTAGCAGGGATCAGGTAAGCAGCTGGGTGAGGGGCTGCTGGGGGGCAGTTCTAACGGGGCTGGAAAATAAATGCGGTGACTAAAGAGAAAGCCCGCCCAGGCCAGCTGCAGATGTGTCAGTTCACATAACAATGATCGATTCTTTCCAGCCACCTATAGTTATTTGCATAAAAGTCAGTGAACCTTCGTCAAGTACTTACTTGTGTTCTGAAATCAGACCGCATGGGTTTTTGTCTGGGGCCTGCGCTTTACTCATTGTGTGTGCCCTGGGCCAGGTTTCTGAATCTCTCGGAGCCTCCGTTTTCTTCCAGAGAAATGGGGATAATAGCCGCGCCCCAGAACTGAGGGCCGAGGGCTGTAACGGACATAACAGTGTCCAATATATTCCTGCTAGTGTCATCTACGGCGGTGGTTCCAAAACATTAGCCCAATCACTTAAGATACAATAAGCCTTCTCATAAACGTCACATAATTAAGTTAGAAACTGTGGGTGCGCCGCTCTATTATTGCTGACGAAATCCCCGGTGAGGGATGGAAGACGCCTTTGTTGAATTTCCTTCATTTAGTAAGCTTTTCTTCTCGCTGGGTAACTTCTAGAGCTTCTAGAAGTTCAGAGTCAAAGCGAACATGTGACATTTAGAATTTGATGGAGAACGCTCACGTAGAAGGAATCCCAGATGTGACTACCTGGCTAACGGCCGAGCATCCCTCCGTGGCACACCTTTTCCTTACTGTGGGAC